>NW_019731581.1:938390-940815 GCF_002891405.2 Cryptotermes secundus | reverse complement strand
CGTAATAAGATACGACGTAGCGATCGGGAACCCTGGACAGTTTTAATATTTTTACGATTGACATTTGTCAATATATATGATGGACATATATTTTAGTTATTTTAAAGTGAAGACAAGGCATACAATGTACTAGTTTGACGTGAATTGAGTAGCACCTGAAGATGGCATTCTTATGCCGAAACATGTAGTGAAAGTGAAAGAAGAAGATAGATAAGTGTATGCACTGCAAGACGGAATAAACAGTTCATGGATTATTTTAAAGAGTGATGTGAATCCAAGGGAATAAAATGAGCTTCTTAGGTTACATCATAAGACCAGTGATTGATGACTGTAGTAAAGAATGCCATGGTACAAAGAACCCAGTGTAATGCCTCTACCTGCTCACTTGAATCTCTTTCCTGGCCAACAAACCAATTAGGCTTGGCCTGTTGTGATCCAGTCCTGTTCATATATAGAGGCTGGATTCTGTTGAGTGTAAATCATTCATGTGCTAGAACATGACATAGGCATGAAAAATATTTGATTTTTGGCACTTTCAGTTTCATGTGTTGGGCATAGAAGTCTGTCCTGCAAGTGTTGGTCATTTTGTGTGAAACATTGTGACAGTCCTTGCATGCCTGTAGCGCTGTGCTTGACAGTGAAGGGTCAAGAAGTTAATGCCCTCTGTTTGAATACCTTAACAGACCTATCCTGGCTCTGAGGGTGCAGTTCTTGTGCGATCCCCATCAAAAGAAGCCGGTTTGAGCAGCCACCCAGCACGCAAGTTTGTGATGGACTTTCTGCGGGTGATTGTAGTGGATTCTCTGTCACTCCCTGTGTCAGGAAAGGGTCCACCAGCCATTGACCTTGTCCTAGAATCGTCTCCTGATACTGCAAGTGTGTCCCAGCATACTCGCTTCCAGACAGAAGTCCTAGGCACCCTGATGGAGCACCTTCTTGCTGCTGATGTGCTGATTGGTGAACAGGCTGCTTTACCGGTAGTGCCTGGCGGAAGTCTGCAGTATATTGCACCTAATGTCTGCTACCTGGCTGGACGCATAGTGGATAAACTATGGCAGGGTGAGCATCACACGATATATGTATAGCATGTGGAACATCCAAGCTACTGTATTTACCAGTACCATAGATGTTTGGATGGTGTCTTTGCAATGTGTCAATTTTTGATGGTCAGGTTTCTTAGTAGACATATTAGTGAGCATAAATCTGGATAAGATACAGGGTCAAATGAGTGAAAAAATGAATGTGACCGCATGTAATTATACAGCCATGTTCGTACACCTGAGGATGACCTCTTGAGGTCGAAACATATAGTGATAATAAAAAACGTGTTGTGTAGTCAGTAAATTCACTCTACTATTTCATAGTAAACAGCTTACATTCTCATATGTAAGTATTTGTCAGCATATTAAATGAAATGAGAATGTGTAATGCATCCTTGGAGGTAGGAAGAGGTGAAAGATGTTGAATATTCTATATTTGCAGGCAATAATCATAACAACATATTTCATATGCTTGGTATATGAAGTACATATATTATATCTTTTTGTAACAGGTACATTTGCAAAGGACCCACATGAAGTGTTTGACTTCGTAGTGAAACTGATTTCTCAGGCTAAGCGACGACCACCGGGACAGTTCCCATTAGAAGGTTGGTAAAATTCAAGGAACTCTTGTTCGTTATTTACATTTATATAAACTTTATGTATGATTTCTCAGAATTTTGTACTAAAAATGTTATATTTTCTAATTCATTGCAAATAACCCTTCAGCAAGGGCATTTAAATCCCTTGGTCTACTGTGTCCTGTGATAGAATTTTTAAGACTCCTTTTAATTTTTGCAGTGAAATTTTTAAATAGATTTAACTTTCAGTCAGTATGGAATAAAAGAAAGGCTTGTCTACTGCACTTCCACCTAAGGCAATTTTATAACCTGGTCATATTAATGATATGTTATATTTATTTATTTAAACACACGACACCTCTGTACACCTCGAGACCCGATCCTTCTATCCCGACACAAAATACACTGGTATTCTCGATCTCGTTCCTGTAAGAAAAAATACAGAGTAGGGCAGTAGGCATTCCTATAATATTACTAATATTAAAATCTACAAGTTAATTATTCTTGAAATATATGTTTACAAGTGATTAGAACTAGGATTTGCCCCCAAACAAGAGAAACTCTTCTATACTCTAGAAACAATGATCAAATAGGAATGTCTTTACTATAGGATTCTGACGATGGTGTATAACACACTGATATGTTGGGATTTTGGACTTTATCCATCGTCCTGGTTTTTAAGATAACAAATAAAAACCACGACGATGGATAAAGTCCAAAAACCCAACATATCAGTGTGTTATACACCATCGTCAGAATCCTATAGTAACTACCTTATTTGCTGTTTCTGTCCACAGCTCACCA
>NW_019731581.1:861852-938078 GCF_002891405.2 Cryptotermes secundus | reverse complement strand
TATTAAAAATCTTTTGTATGTAAAAAATTAGTTATTATGTTAAAAATCGTGAACCAGCATTGGGTCATGTTGTTTTTTCTTCTGGATGGTAGAAGATGTCGATTATTTCTCTTGGTTGTATGTTCTTATTGTTAGTTGTGTTGCCTGGAGCACACAACAATCTCTCTGAGGTTTAGAGTTCTGAAAAGTGATGTGTAGGAAGTCTTTCAGGAGGTGGTTCAATAGATGGTACCCAAATATGGGACCAAGTACTCAGGATCTGTATTTTTGTGTAAGTCCTTTGATGAGGTGGAGCCTGAGATTGGGATTGTCTGTTTTCTTGGCCACTGACAGGTGAATAGCAGCAATGAATAGCCTCTTGAATAATTTTAGATACCATTTGGGATATTTCTTTCTTTCCAGTAATATGATTGAGTATTTATTCTTTTATGTTAAGGGTTTTGCAGCCACACACAGCAACAGATTTGGTGATTTGCTTGCCTTTGCTTACTGACACACATCTTATCTGTGCTGTATGTGGAGACCCATGACCACTGTTTTCTAATCATGCCTTGAATGTCAACCAGATTATTCTCCCTTTTTTTTTCACACCTAAATGCCAACACAGCATGTTTCCTTTGATTAGGAAACATGCTGACTCTGGGAATAAAAAATTTGTTTATCTAGAGTGTTTGGCTGTGGCCCAATTGACTTTCTAGAAGTCTTAACATTTTTATTTATGTCAGGATTAAGAAATGGTTGAGCACTTCCCTCCTGCCTTGTCCTGTATGTCTTATGAAAACCATACATATTTAATGCTGGAGTTACAAAAGTTATAAGATTTTATGGCAAACTTGGCAGCTTTCGATGGAAGATACTGCTCGATTGAAAGACAGCCATCAGCAGTATGCTGGCTATGGAGGTACAAACTCTGGAATTTATTCTCAGTGCTAAAGAAGTGAATAAATTTTTGAAAGTCTGCTGGATCTCTATATTCATTTAGTGTGGAACTGTCATTGAAATTAAATATTATTATGATCTCTGGTGTTTCCAGATGTAGCATTTCTGAGAAGAATGTATGAAAGGCTGTCAGTTCATGCTTTAATGCAACCTTTGGCTTGGCTTCTGTAAAATTTCCATTACCATGAAGACCACCAAAACAGTGTACATCTCGGCCTGTCATGTTCTAATCCTAGAGCAAAATGTGAAGGGAATGGCACTTTATGGAATTTGTGGCCAAGCATATCTGTTAGTCTCTGTTAGTATGTGTTGCATAAGAACAATATCAGAAAGTTTTTGAAACCTTTGGCAATATCTACACCACTGTTATCAAACTGTGGTCCACGGATATCATGAAATGTTCCCTGTGTAACACCAGATGTTCTGATATCCAGCCAAGAAACATTTCTTGACAACCCTTGCATTCCCACCATGTGTTTCAGTATCTTCTCTATCAGAGACATTAATTTTGTGGGCTCCTGGGAACACCAATTTCACTTAATTATCACCTTCACCACTCTCGATATCTGAGCTGTATCCACTAATTTTGTCATCATATAAAATGTAATTTAAAAGTGCACTTTGTCTGAATCTGTAAACAAGCAACCTCTCAGATGCCTGACCATATTAACTGTGATGTCATGGTCTACGTAGAAGCTTATTTTCATTGTTTTACTTTCCACTTTCTCCCAACCTAAGGCTGACACTGCAAAGAATTCAGTGATTTTACCTTAGCTCATTTCAAGCTGGTTCCTAGTTTTGTGGCTTGTGACCCAAATGTATGGTGTATGGCATGCTACAAGGAAAAAGTGTAAATGCTGGGCATACCGTATTGTAACGTCAGAAACTACCGCCATGTCCCTCAACTAGACCCCCCTTCATTCCTTTTTCCCCTCTCCACCTGCCCTACGCTTGCGCCCTTCATCCTTTCACCAGGGACTAGGAGGCTCGTCTGAACACTGCAAGGGGATTCTGCTGCACGCCGTGGAAGAGTCTGGCGCTTGTCTCGTCCCCAAATTATTTCTTGAACTTTTTGGTTTGCTAAATTAACGGCGGAGTTGTTGGACGCTTTTACATTGTGCCGTCCTCATATGGGACAGTTTGTATTTTTATTTCACTCAACCAATTATATTATTATATTATATTTATTTGGTGTGTGTATTGTTTAAAATATTTTCCTACCCCAAACCACTTTTCGGTCCTGGGCACTGGTACGTTTCAATATATATGAAACCCTGCCATGAAGGCTTAGCAAGCAGTTGTGTAAATATCCATTATTTTTAATACTTCCATCGCTAAGAATGAGTAATTTGTATATTTCAATTTTTTGCATTTCTCAATGTTAATACAGTTTAACTTGCCAAAAATTGTTCTGTATCTGAGATTTGGAGCACTTTTATTTACTACATAGCTAGTTAGTACCAGTGTGTGAAGAGAGCCGACATTTGTTTAATAATGCAAATTTTACAGTATTAAGGTCTGCTGTCTCCATCAGGTTTGTACCACTGCTTGAATCGCACAACACTCTTCCTGCTGTCACGCTCAACAGATAACATAGCTGATCAGATGGCTGTGCTAGAGGCCCTACACAAACTCACAAATCACCGTGGTCTTGTGTTTGGTGCTGGCAATCATGAGTTGGACTTTGTGGGCTGCCTCACGTACTGTCTCCTGCAGCTCACTGCTGACATGCGCATAATGTTGGACACCAACATACGCACCACCTGGCACGTCAATCCGCAGATGGTAAAGGAAACTTTTTTTCTCCTGTTCTTAGACACATTCCTCCCTTAGAATCCCTCATCCTAGGGATGAGGGTGTCACACCCTCTGTATGATGTTGATGTTTGCAAATGCATTTACCTGAAGATAAGTGAAATTTTGTCAGAAATTAAGCAAACTGTATAAGCAGCATTAATAACAGATCTTAACATTATTATTAACAGCATCTCCAAATGCTCTTTGCATAAATCAGTAAGTTATGATTACCAAATTTGTGATCTTGTGAAATGTAATTCACATGTTGTTGTGTACATTTAGGCATCATTAAATTGACTTGTGACAAAAGCACTTTGACTTTAAATGCTGACCACAGATGAAGGAAAATGATGCAAGGTTCTGTATGCCTATGCGTAGTGTGATATATGAGGACACATTCATGACAGCCACATCCTTTGCTGCATGCTTTATCTGAGATATGAGGAAGTCCTAGTACTGCATCATCAGAGCTTGTGAGCTGAGGAATGTAATGTCTCTGTGGGACCATCTGGATGGTATGGAGGAACCCATCTTGAATGGGGAACGTGTAGAAGTGAGGACAGATCTGAACAGGCTGGGGGAGTGGGCGGCTGAAAATGCGATGGTTATTAATCCAGCTAAAAGCAAAGCAGTTTGAATGGCTGTTGTACTGCGATGTGGAAAGCAGATGGAAAAACTACCACATTATCACTTCCTGGATAGTCTCTTTCCAAAAACAGAGATTCCATGTATGTGAGATGTTTTCTCTGGAGACAAAACAAACCAGAGGGGCGGACAGAAGTGACCAGAAGACGAGGAAGAAGACGGAAGATGCTGGATGACCTTGGGGACAGAAGAGGATATTTGGATTTGAAGGAGAAAGCTTGAGATCACATTAAGTGGAGGAAAAGTTTTGGAAAAGACTGTGGACCTGTCGTTTGACAGATTACTGATGAATGAATTGTATTTGTTATAGTTGTAAGTGTATTTTTCTTTGTTGTTTGTGTAGTTTTGTGTTCCATGTTTCGTTTGAGTGTGGCGTGTTATTTTGTATGATGTGTGTTATTTGTGTGTTGTGTCTTATTGTATTACCACTTCCACCAGGCAAAAGCCCATTTGCAGTTTAAATAAATAAATAAATAATAATAATAATAATAATGTAGAATGATGAGTGACATTATAGTTCATTTAGTTGTACATGTCAGTCTCTGTGAAACATGTTTAGGATGAGAGTGACGACAAACTGACATCACATCAGGGCCATAACCTGATGGCAGGAGCAGCCCGTCGTGTCTGGGAGGAACTCTATGTTTGCAAGAAGCCGGCCATTGAAGAAGTGTTCAAGATCACATTAGTGTCAGGACCCAACAATAAAGCACCAGACTTGGCAACCGTGCGTGAACAGGTGTATGAGTCAGCCAATAAACTGTGGCTCAACTACGTGGATATGGAGAGGAAAGCTTCCTACAGAACACCATGGGAGCTCCACAATCAGATTCAGTCAGTAAGTTATTTGTTATGTTTAATACTATTCTGACCACATGATAATTTTATATGAAGCACAGTAATTTATGTACACATTATTAGGTTGAGATATATATATATATATATACACATTTCATGTAAATTTCAAACACTTGAATGTTCATATCTAATGAAAGATTTTCCAGGTTTTGTGACTGCATTTACTTCTTCATCCTATTCAGTATTCTGGCATTCACCTTGCAACATTTACCCCTGACAAAGCCATAAAATAGGGACCCAAATGTTAATAGAGCTGACATGAGGAGGGAGATAGGCAGCAAACTCCAGGAAATCTAAAATAAATTTATAATTTTTATTGTTGTTTTGTGTGACGTGTGCCTCTGGGCACACATTGTTAACCAAGATATACAGTAACAATGGACAGGCAGGGGCAGCTCAAGCAATATAAGTGATGGGCTAAAGTACAATAGACTGTTGAAGGTCGCAGTGCTAGGACAAATTTTATGGCTCACCCCTCATACTCGTAGTGATGGGCTAGGGGCTGGATGGTCAGGATTCGATTTCTGGCAGGGGCAAGATTTTTCTCATCTCCATAGCACTCAGACTGGCTGTGGGGCCCACCTGGCCGCATATCCAGTGACTACTGGGGGCTCTTTCCCCGGCAGTAAATCAACTGGAGCGTGAAGCTGACCACTCACTTCATCTAGTGCCAAGGTCAAGAATGGTGGAGCTATGCCTCCACTCCCCCATATGTGTTTGTGACATAGTGCCTGATTAATTAAGCACAGGGACAACTTTTCCTTTTCTTTACCTTACAGTAGGAATGTACAAAATCATGTAATGATATAAAGCATCCCTCTTTTGGCACTGTGAGTACTCCCTTACTTACCAGAACAGATCATTAATTTTGTTTTGGTGTGCCCAGACTTTCATACATACTTCTAATGTGATTTCTCACAAATATATTTATATTAATTTTTCAGTTACAAAATATGATAACGGAGGTCAGTTGCCGATGAACTACATTCTGGTGGTGAAAATGACAGTAATTTTAAAGTTATTAAGACATAATTTGTACAACATCACCAAAATCATCAGTGGCTAAAAGGAGATGCTCTGATGAACATAGAAAATTGATTGTGATATTTTAGTTATTTATTGATAATTTTTTACTATTAATTTGATTTCTTTTTTTTTTATATACTTCATTGATCTTCTTGGTCACATATTTCAAAATGTCGTACATGGCATGGAATAAAAATAAATTTGCATAAATAAACATAAGCACTCTTTTTATATATATATATTTGACATTTGAAATACTGTGTTTAAAAACATATGGCTTTATTTGTTGTTTGCAAGAAACATATGCCTGTCTATAAAATTACATTTTTTAATGATTTTATTCTGCCAGCCTTCATTTTCTCGCAGGAACAGTATTTACGAGGCTTATCAGTATTCAGTGGGGCACACAGTAGCGTAGTTGGCTGAGGCACTATGCTACAAGCTGGAAGGTCGCTGGTTTAAGTTCCGATGAGGTCATTGGATTTTTCTCAATTGACCTAATCCTTCCAGCCGCACTATGTGCCTGGGGTCGACTCAGCGTCTAACAGAAATGAGTACCAGGAATTATTTAAATAATTTTCCTGGGGAGTAAAGCGCGGCTGGCGCGTAAGGCTGACAACCTTACCGCCATCTTTGAGCCCATTGTCTAGATAATGTGGGACCCTCAACGTCTCACAACCCTATGGGCCTTCACGGCGTGTTACAGGATAACTTTACTTTTTTTTATCAGTATTCAGTGATACAGCAGTAAGTAAAAGAACAATGTGTGGTGTCACATTCTTTCATTTTTAGAGCTTGAATTTAATGACACTTAAGAATAATTAAGTAATTTTCCTGTCTTGCACTGCATTAATTTTAATCTCTCTTAAGAGGTTATATTAAAGTTGCATAAATGTGTGATAAACCCAGCCTTTTTTTTAAGGAGAACAACAGATGAAAACTGTATCTTTTAGCTCTTCTATATTGTTTTCAGAAAATCCAGAAAGTGACAGGTGGTTTAACCCGTCTGGCTAGTCGAACCAAGGTAAAGAAAGAAGAGACAATACGCATGCGATACTCAAGTATTCCACAGTGTGAAATTGCAGCGTGGACAGCTGGTCGTGCAGCACTGGTGAAAGATTTGGTTGAGGCACGGGCGAAACAGCACCAGCAGGCTCAGGTGTACATGCAGCGCTACGTTTTAGAGGAATGGTTGCAGACAGAAACAGAGCTGACCAGAGAGCGAGGACTCTGGGGTCCAACAGTGCCTTGCAGGTATGTCAACATCGGTATGATAACATTTCTGATTTTAAAGTTTTTGTTACAAAGATTGATTTCAGAGTAAGGAAGAAAGGTGTGCTGAATTTTTTAAATTATAGCAATACCAGCTTCAGACCAGAATACTGGAAGAAGCAGAGTAATTTTTTCTGAAAGCAGTGATTGGATATTGATCTTCCATATGATCCCTTCCCTCTGTCCATTTGTCTGTTAGTTTCTGAAGTATCCAGTCTTTGCCTAGGCTTCTTTTAAAATAACTGTGCAGAAATGTTGAAGTTGAATGCATATTTTGTTATACATCTCTAATGAACTCTTGCTTACAGCTTCTATATCTTTAATAAATTTAATACACGGTTCAACTATAAATCATTTTAATCTCTCAGAGTTGATTCGCTGCAAGAGACAGGCACTGAATTATCTCTGACTTACATTTCCAAATGAAAGGACATGACATGACATATCTTTTCTGTTATTTTTCAGCGTGAAGTTGGTCATACTGGTCATATTGGTCATAAAACGATTTTTTGACCAATATGACCAGTGATTCAATTTGTATTCTATAATATTAAATTCTTTTTCCCACCAACACAAGCACAGAGATCAGAAGGAAGGAACTGTGGGAAAAATAATTTAATATTATAGAATACAAATTGAATCACTGATAGTTAATTAATAAATAAATAAAGGTATAATGTAGGGGGATTATAAGATAAATGGGATGTTGAACTGTTGAGAAATGAATACAGGTGAAAATATGGCTGAACACAGCACAAGGTGCTGAAACATATAATTTTTTAACATTGCTACATTACATGTAATATCAAACTTAAACTGTGCAGTTCAGTAAACTCCCATTTGTTGGGAATCCAGACATCCGAAATTCTCATGCAACTGGCAGAAATTCAAAGGAAATTGGCCATTTTTATAAAGTTTTATTAAAAGCAAAGTTGCAGTGTTCACACGTTCACTCACCCCTTGTTATTTCTCCCAGCCGCCACCAGCAGCACTGTCCATTGTCTTCCTCATTCAGGTGCTGTTACAGTTGTGATGATCATGATTATAGCAGAGGCTAGTTGAATTTGTGAATGCAGTACAGTATATCCAAAATCTTAACCCATCAATCTGCTATATTACCTGAGCAGACTCCAGCGCAGAAATTAAAGCCATTGTTTTGACTTTGTAAAAGACAAGAAAAGGGCAAAAATTATGTGATAAGTTTTTCTTATGCAAGTTGCAGATTCATGTAACTAGAACATGCTGGATAATGGATAGTTTACTTTAAATTTCAATTAAACTTTGTAGTGGTACCAGTCTGTCATTCTTCACATATGTGGAGCTAGTTCTTTCTTCAACTTGTATTTCCAATTGGAAGTGAAACCTCTGAGTGTATTTTCCTCATTTATATTTACTGTTACACTGAATGACATAAACTTTGTTTCTGGGCTTTGTTTCATGTTTTCCATGTTCTGCACTTATAAATGTGCTCTGTTTTCGCTCAGAAACGTGTGTATTGACAGTTTTACTTTATTTTTCAGACTAGACAAATGGATGCTGGACATGACAGAGGGTCCATGTCGCATGCGAAAAAAGATGTGTCGCAACGATTTGTTTTACCTGCATTATCCATACAGACCAGAGCTAGACAGTGGTGACAATAAAGCACTCAAGTACAAAGTGGCCTCCAGCTGGGATAGCAAGGAGTTCTACCAGAAGTACCGTCCTCAGAGCTTGCTGGAGCGGGAGAGGGACTTTATGCTTGAGATACAGCTGCAACCAGAGGATCCCAGTGACAAGGTATGTGATAGCGAAGTTAACACACTGAGATCTCGATACCTGGGATATCATTGACTTTTCTGTGAGTGTGGCTGGCTTGTTTAGTGAAAAATAAACATTTAACTCTAAAAAATATTTCAGTAACTAATCAAATATGTTGTGACATGATGCATGAAAGCCGGGATAGTGAAATCAGAGGAGACATCCATTGCTAAGCAATTGCTGGGTAAACATGCTCCCATGGCAACGAATCAACATGCAACAATAGAAGGAGTGGTGTTTTCTGTGGGGCCCCTCTGAGGCTACATAACGAGGATCTCATGCAGGTAGAATTAGAATTGAGTCGAGTTCCGGAGTCAGCAGTTGCAGCAGAGAATTGAGGGAGTCTCCGGAGTTGACAGTTTGCCGGAATAATGACAAGAAAGATATTAGGCTGTGCAAAGAAGACTGCATGATGTGCTACAGTGACATTGAGGCTGCTATAAATCCATCGCCAGGATTCAACTAGTGAAGAATGAGGGCACTAGAGGGTCTAACAGTGAACTGTAAAGTGTGGAAATAGTAATAGTTCAGTAATTGCCTGTTGTTCAGAGTCGTGTGTATAAGATGCCAATAAATCCAATCATGCAATAATACTCACACACACACACACCTGAAAAACATGACAGTGTTGATGACATAAAGTTTGGTATGTAAAGGAAGTATCTAGTTGTAAGATTTGAGGCTTTCACGGCGGTGACTATGAAGAAAGCAGTCTTCTGGGATTTGGCACCGTGTATATGTGGTGTTAACTGACGTTCCTCCGAAACGTCGGTTAACACCACATATACACGGTGCCAAAACGTCGGTTAACACCACATATACACGGTGCCAAATCCCAGAAGACTGCTTTTTTCAAGTATCTAGTTGTTTGTGACTTGAGTTGTTTTGTGTTATAAGTATGAAATTTCTTGACATGCCTCAGCAGACATGTTACATTGCTTCGATATGTATGCAAACTACCTGATTTTTTTGGCAGAATAAAGTAACCTAAAGGTGCCTCATGGAATCTTGATTTTACTTGGTTCTGCATTTAAACCTCAGTTATGCACACAAAAAAAAAATGAAAACTGAAATTAGCAGTGCATGTCAAAATGTAGTATTATATTCTGCTTCCCTAGAATTGCATTATGCTATTAAAAACATAAAAATATAAGGTCATTTGTAGTAGAAGAGTATCATTGCCCCTTGTTGAATTTGCCATACTGAATCTGTTTTTTTTTATGCTAGTGGGGTGGGACTAAGTCCCTTGTACTGCAGCCACTTCTGGCCTATTGTACCAGCCCCAGATGATAGGTGAGGGTGATTGTGGAGCAATTGGTGGAATGAAGATTGGCAGGGGAAACCGAAGTACTCGGAGAAAACCCATAGGGTTGTGAAACGTTGAGGGTCCCACATTATCTAGACAATCGGCCCAAAGATGGCGGTAAGGTTGTCAGCCTTATGCAGCGGCCACGCTTTACTCCCCAGGAAAATTATTTATTTAATTCCTGGTACTCATTTCTGTTAGAGGCTGAGTGAACCCCAGGGCCATACAGAAGAAAATTGTTTTATTTTTTGTTCTTGTTTTATTTGGTAGCAGATGGAACTGACATATGTAGCAGGAGACAATGGAGAGGACATTGGCTTGCAAAGTGTGCAGTGTGCTACAGTTCTGGAACGCCATGGTGTACGCCGCTCTGTGTCTGAGCCTGATGATGCTGGTGATGATGCTGATGCAGATACAACAGGCTCTGAAGAGCCTGACAGCGCACCTGACAACCAGACCCTCATTCGGCTGCTGGAGGAACAAGAAAAAGTAAGGCAACAGGGGAGATTGTAGTTATTTGGGGATTCTCCTAAACGCACTCCATATTTATTCAGCAGTTAATACTTAATGATCTTTATTGTTTGCATCCTGTTGTGTATTACTGTATAGTATCACTATAAAACTGTCAACATAACAAATTCATAATAAATAGACTAATATCCCTGTATTAATATTCATTTATTATGTACATATGATACATGTTTCAATCCAGCGGGATCATCATCAGGCAGTTTTCATGAGGTGTACTACTTGTTATTGATTTGCAGTTCTAATGTGGATCCATATTAGTAGTGATCATTAATATGAGTCATTACAGTTCCTATGTTTTGTCATATTTGAATATTAGCCTTAAAATGTAAAATTACCACATTACTGAATTAATAATTTTTCCCCATGCTTGTGTATTCATGTATGTTATTTAGCAAGGTCATGTAGCTGACCTGATATCTAAATACTGCTTCAGTTAAAGCACAGCAGTTCTAGACTTATTAGACTTCTCAAGACAAGTGAGTTACTATGTAGAACTTAGACATGAACCTGTAGGCTGCACCTCTCACCATCAACTACGAGGTGACTCATGCTTCAAAGTATTGGTAAAGGTAAAGCTGTCCCGGTAAGAGGCTGTGGAGGCCAGTATGATTGTGAGACGTTGAGGCTTCCACATTTTCTAGACAGTCAGCTCACAGATAGTGGTCAGGTTGTCAGCCTAATGTGCCCGCCACCCTTTATACCCCAGAAAGATTCCTGGTACTCATTTCCATTAAACATGTAATGACCTCATCAGGAATTGAACCTGCAACCTTCCAACTTGTAGCATGGAGCCTCACAGTACTGGTAGTCTTGTTATTTAATTGATGTCACATACACAGATCATGTTAGTTCTGTAATTGTAATCACCATTCCCACCCAGATTATAGTCTTCCAAGTTGTGATACCAGTGCTTTGGACTGACATTTGTCCATCTTATGGTTATAGCGGTTGGAGTGGTGATAGTATAAGGTTATGTAAGCAAAGTAACTAGGGAGTGGTCACTCAGAAGCGGTGGGGAGACCCTCTCCAGGCCAGTAGCAACAGTTGTTAGGGAATAGTGAGGAAACAGTCTTTTAAGGGATCAGGCAGATGTACAACAAACAGCCCCTTTCCAGGGAGCCACTATGCATTAGGATAGCTACTCTTCTGCTTGGTTCTAAAGGCTGCTTTCTCACTATTCTTTGATGTCTGGTCTGTTGTCTTGAAAATGGAGCTGGCCCCACTCTCCCTTCTGTGGTTCTGAGAGACCTCCCTCCAGTCATATTGCCTGCATAACCTGACCCAGTCACTACAACCCTGAAGATGGAGGCAACATATTCCCCTGAAATGTTGCTGACTACCTGTGTGGTAATATGGTATCACAACACATTCACTCCAATGAAAACTTCAATCTTCCTTCTCACTTGCTTATTTTCAAAGATTTCTTTAAATTTAGATGCCTGTATGCAGCATCTTGTTATCTTTCAGATCAGTCACATGTTCCGTTGTGCTCGCATCCAAGGCCTCGATACTACTGAAGGATTGCTGCTGTTTGGAAAGGAGCACTTCTATGTGATTGATGGCTTCACATTACTAAAGTCCCGTGAGATCCGTGATATTGAAAGCCTGCCAAGTGGAGCCCACGATCCCATCCTGCCCAGCCCAGGCAGTCCTCGTAGGTCACGGGCCATGAGGCAGTGCTCCAAGTTCAGCTATGAGGATATTAGGTGTGTGATAATGCTGTGAAAAGGTTTCTTCAAGGCAGGGGATTTGAACAAATTCCATGGTTCAGGACCTTCTCTTTCAACAGTTGATAATTATTCATCTGACCAAGAAATTTCCTGTTGTTATGGAATCCACCAGTTTATTACTGTGTTCACTAGGGCCTGTTATTAGTCCCTATCCAGAGGCAGTTTAGTCTAGTTCACATCTTCCCCTACCCATTTCTCTATTCAGTTATTCAGTATAGAGGGGGTGGGTTTCCCCATGCACCGCGACTAATAGTCTATTGTACGTCCCCCTTTAATTTCTGCTATCGCCATACCCTACCGATACTGGTGCCTGCTATCTCCCCTTTCTGCCAGTGAGGTCGGCCCTCTACTGGCAGTGGTACCCGATAATTCTCCCCTTTCTGCCAGCAAGGTCGGCCCTCTATTGGCATTGGTACCTGATAACTTCCCCATCTACCGGAGGCATTGGAAACTACTTGGGCGGGAAACTTTTTGCCTAATTTTGCTCAGAGGTCTCTAGAGACATGAGGATCTTCTGCGTGCAGTAAATCTACGACACGGGACCCATGGCTTAAAGTCCCTCCCGGAGCACTTGTTCCCTGAATTTTTCTGCCCTTAAAAATTCCACGACCTCCACCAGGTTTGAACCCACGTAACTTGAGTCATGAGGTGGGAACGTTACCCCTAGACTGTGGAGGCCGCTACCCATTTCTCTATCATTGATTGTAATAGTAGCATCTCATCTGTGATTGTGAATGTGAACACTAAGCTGGGATATCCTCAACTGGAAGGAATTTACTAGGCTACTTTAGCTGGAACCATAGAAATTGAAAGCTGTACAAGAGACATCCTTCAGTTGAGGAACTTCCTGAATGGGGAATTCACTGTGAGATAGAGTTATGCATACCAACCTGACAGTCCATTTGACTCATGTATGCAGTAATTGGCACACCACTTAATTTAAATATTCTTTATGATATTGGACTTTGTAGTGGTCATTTTAATTTAGAGCATCAGGCATAATGCATTGTAACTTTTCAACATCATCACTGTCTCTGATGTAATTGGTTTTCATTTTCTCAGCAGACCTCTCCAGAATTTTGCCTCTGTTTCTCTTACTTTTACTTTTCTTTGTAAAATTCCATGTTTTTGCTCCATAAATTTTAAACATTGTACTTTTAAGTTTACTGTAGTATATCCCTAATTCATCATTAACCATTTATGTGAAAAACACAATTTAGAATTGTTTGAATTCTCCTAATAATTTTAAATTTGATTGATTGCTTAGGAAGCCCCAGGTAAAAGCAACTTTTGAATTGAATATACTTTTTTTTTATCAGAGAAGTACACAAACGCCGATATCTACTACAGCCAATGGCATTGGAAGTCTTTTCTGGTGATGGGCGCAATTATTTGTTGGCATTTCCAAGGAAAGTTCGCAACAAAGTGTATCAGCGGTTCATGTCTTTCGCAACTTCCATAGCTGACAGTGCACAGCAGTCTGTGGCTGGACAGAAGAGGACAGCCAATGTGGAGCAAGGAGCAGGCCTGCTTTCCAGTTTGATAGGTACACTGAAATTTTGTTTACTGTGTTGTTGAAAAGAAATTGTCTGCATAGACCTTCAAAATATTTGTTGTGATTTTGCATCCCTCATTGATTGCCAGAGATTCTGCACTGTATGAAATTATACACTGCAGTTGTTGAGTTGTCTAAATTCAGGGTTATTGGCTTCAGACTATTTGACTGCTGCGTTTTCCATATGTCTCCAAAAACTTAACGATTAGTGCTGCCGCCTAGTGAGGGTAAATGGAATTCAGTTTTATAAATTGCAGGAACTGACTGATGGATTCCTGGAACTTCATAATTCATATGGCAATACTGGAAAAGTGAGCAGGTTGATAAATATTGTACAGAGTGAGAAACATTTAAATAAAATAGTAATTAAACTTAAAATACAGACTTTTATGTCCTATGTATTTTTCAAAAGGAAATTACAGCAGGGTCATAATACTTTCTCTGTGACTGTATAAGAAATTAAAAAAATTCAGCTGAATTTTATATTAAAATTGACTTTTTTTATTCACACTCCCCACCCCCCACAGAATCCCTTCACGCCCTCTCAGAGGGGCATGCACCAGATTTTTGGAACTACTGTTTCAGATGTTAAGGCTAGATGTATTTATATTTTGTCTCTTATGAGATGTTTTTGAGGAATTAGATGCAGTTTTATTTGAACACAGAAATGTTGATGCAACCTATAAGCTTTCATTTTTTCACACATGTTGTCAAATGGAATAACAGACCCCTTAGAGCTGAGTCCTCCATGTAAAGTTGATATTAACTCAGCTGGTCAAAAAATTCACTGTGATTTTATAGAACCAGGAAGTTCTTTTTGTTCACAAGAGCCCATCATAAATCCCATCCTGAACCAGATTAATCCGGTCACACTCCCATGCCCTATTTCTTTAGTAGTCACTTCAGTATTACCCTCCTGTCTGCCTAGGTCTCCTAAATTGTCTCTTACATTCAGGTTTTCCACATAAAATTCTATATACATTTATATCTCTCTTGTGTCTGGTGTGTGTCCAACTTTTCTTATCCTTCTTGATTTGACCACCCTAATAATATTAGATGAGGAGTAAAAATCATGAAGCTCCTTATTGTGTAGTTCCTGTCATTCATTTCTCTCTCTCTCTCTCTTTTTTTTCTTGGCACTACAGCCCCAGTGGGCCTAGGCCTATCTCCATGAACTTCTCCGTTCACTTCGGTTTTTCTAGATCTTACACATTCGGTAGGACTCCTTGGGCGGGTGATCAGCTCGTCGCAAGGCCTCTATCTGTACACAAACACAGAAAAATACATACACACACAAACTAAACATCCATGCCCTGAGTGGGATTCGAACCCACGATCCCGGTTTCCAAGCGAGCGAAGACAGTGCATGCCTTAGACCGCTCGGCTACTGTAACCGGCAGTGTATAAGAATAATATAAAAGAATTCAGTTCGTACCTCACAGGAAACAGATCCGAACCCACAATCCCGGTTTCCAAGCGAGCGAAGACAGTGCATGCCTTAGACCACTCGGCTACTGTGACCGGCCATTCATTTCTCTTAGGTCCAGATATTCTCCCTTTTACCATTTTCCCAGATACCTCCAGTCCATGTCCTTCCTTTCAGATGAGAACCAAGTTTCACTCCCATAAAATGCAACAGATAAAATTATACTTTTATACATTTTACACTTCAGATTTTTATTTAGTATTAATGGACACTTGACAAGAGCTTCTTATGTCTGACTAGGTGAAACGTCGGTGACACAGCGCTGGGTACGTGGTGAAATATCCAACTTCCAGTATCTGATGCACCTCAACACTCTGGCAGGCCGTTCATACAATGATCTCATGCAGTACCCAGTTTTCCCATGGATTCTGGCTGATTATGAAACAGAAGAACTAGATCTTTCACACCCTGCTACTTTCCGGGATTTCTCCCGCCCTATGGGTGCCCAGAGCCCAGAAAGGCTTGAACAGTTCAAGAAAAGGTATCGTGCATAAGCAGAGACATATATGTATATTTGAGTTCTTATATAGCTACTCTCTGTTGTTTTCATATCTGTATTTCCTTTTATTTTCCCAGTTTTCATTCTTAACTTCTCTGGCTTCTGTTGTTAGTTCTACTATCTCACTTAAGTAACAAAACTTCTTTATTTTATTGTGTTTCCAAGGAAGTATACTTTCTGGATTCACGCGTGGCTGGGTACAGCTAGTAGGTATATAAAAACGCGCGCATTCGAATGCAACATTGTATCAAAATTTCAAAGCAATCGGTGAAGAACTTTCAGAGATTTTCAAGGGCAAACAAACGAACATTTACATATTTATTTATACAGATGATCAATTTGTTCATTTTGCAGTTATTGGTGAATAACTAATAAATCATATACCATATTTACGCATGTATAGGCCACACATTTTTTGCCAAAAATTCAAGAGGAAAACTGGGGTGCAGCTTATATTTGAAATATTCGAAATCACACTTCATTTAAAAAAAATTAACGTTGCCAAATTTCGGAATAATTTCTACTCCTGACGTAATATTCCAAGAGAATTATTTTTTCTATAATTTCTGTCTGAAAATTGTGCTGCGGCCTATACACGCACGCGGCCTATACATGCGTAAATACGGTAATTTAATTGTTGAAATGTGTAGTTGTAATCATTTACTAAATACTTTTACAAATTATTTGTTACAGGTACAAAGAATGGGATGACCCCCATGGTGAAACTCCCCCATATCATTATGGTACACATTATTCATCAGCCATGATTGTGTGTTCATATTTGGTTCGAATGGAACCATTCACACAGCATTTCCTCCGTCTTCAGGGAGGTCATTTTGACCTTGCTGACCGGATGTTTAACTCTGTAAGAGAGGCTTGGCTGTCTGCATCGAAACATAACATGGCGGATGTTAAGGAACTAATTCCAGAGTTCTTCTACCTTCCAGAGTTCCTATGCAATTCCAACAATTTTGATCTTGGTAGGTTTCAGATGGGACACTATTGTCTCGTATTGTTCATGCTTTTCTCTTTAATTTTTCTTAAGTCATGTACTTAAATATCATGAAACTCTGTTTTAGAATCATCATATAAAATCTTGAATAAAGACACCATTACCCTCTAATATATGATATGCATCATGGAAACCCACATCATATTGACAAAACATAAATACTATTTAAAAATTTTTAGCCCTAAAGATTATTTTTTATTTAGTTTCTTGAGGTGGGGTGAGACTGAGTCCACTTGACACATCGGCCACTAATTAGCCTATTGTACCAGCCCTGGATGATATATGATAATGTGGAACAGTTGGTGGAATGAAAATTGGCAGGGGAAACCAACGTACTCGGAGAAAACCTGCCCCATCACCACTTTGTCCACCACAGATCCCACATAATTTGACCTGGGATCTAACCCAGACTGCAGCAGTTGGAAGCCTGCGACTGTGCACCTGAGACATGCCACAGCTGCCCTAAGGATTAACTATAGTATAAAAAGTATCATCATATGTTATAGTGAGATATATAAATCAACGGATTTTTAAAATGATACTAGCATAGATCCATATTAGGACAATTGAGTAACAAGCATGCATTTAAGAAATTGCATGATGGTGATTCAAGCATAGATTGAAACATATAGCAGACACTAAATAAAAGCAATGTTAGTACAGTGATATTGAAGTGGTTTGTTTGATAATTTGTTTTGTTAAAAAACCACATGAAATGGAGAGACCACTTGGGAAACAGACATGGACANATATGTGGAGGTTAACACCACATATACACGGTGCCAAATCCCAGAAGACTGCTTTCTTCATAGTCACCGCCGTGAAAGCCTCAAATCTTACATTTATAGTCATGGTTTTCGTAAGAACCAGGAGTTCTTAATGAACTCACTGTTGTTGCTTTTCAAGTAAGACCCTGTAGCATAGAGTCAATAGAAAGTTGCCTCTGTGGATAGGATGTGGAGGTAAAGCTCCACACTTTCATAGTCTGTGCAGTACATATGCATGACTGTGTTGGGTACTTCAGAATGTACCTGTAACCAAGTTACATCCTTCATAGGCAAAGATTACAGTTACCTTCCGATCAGTAAAATATATTGTAGATGAATTCTGATACAAAATGCTAGCAGTTTTAGAAATGTTATTGTCAACTTACAATATTATTTGTGATCTTCATTCCTAGTGCCAAAAATCTGGATGTTTCCAATTTATGAATATAGATCAACAGCCAACAAAATTATACAGCGTGAAGTACATTACATAGGCTTTCTTATATACATTCCACATGCTAAGAAAAAGAAAATGAAAAAAATTGCATATTGCCCCATAAGTTTACATGTCTGGCTGTACTTAGCCTCCATGATTTAATCAGCACTGCAATGTACCAAATTTAGAAAATATTATTACTTTCTCAGGCTGTAAACAGAATGGTGTTCAACTTGGTGACATAGTGTTACCACCTTGGGCTAAAGAAGATCCTCGTGAGTTCATCCGCATGCATCGGCTGGCCTTGGAATGTGACTTCGTGTCACAACATCTGCATGAGTGGATAGATCTCATCTTTGGCTACAAACAGTATGGACAAGCAGCCATTGAGGCTGTTAACGTTTTCCACCACCTCTTCTATGAAGGCAATGTGGATATTTACAGGTGAATTGACTGAATGTATTAAATATTTAATTCAGATTATTTCATTTTCCTCTTTTCTTATGGAACCAGAATAGGTTGGTATAGAGACTGACTACAGGCTGGAAGACGGAGGGCTTGGAGTCCGAGTCCTGGTAGGGTGAAAATTTTTCTTCTGTCCACATCCAGACCAGACCTTGGACCCACCCAGCCTCCTATTCAATGAGTACTGGGCGTTCTTTCTGCGGGGGTAAAGCAGCTAGGTGTGAAGCTGACCACTGACCTCAAACTAGTACCACGGTCAAGAAAATATGGATCTGTACATCCGCTCCCCCATACTTCTTTATGGCATAGTGCTTAGTTAAGTACAGGGACAACTTTACCTACTATCTTTACCTCTGTCTTTGTCTAAATGTCTAAAGCATAACAATTGTATACATGTGTTGTGGCTATGAAACCTGGTCACTCTCTTTGAGGACAGAATGCAAATTGAGAGAATAAAGAGAGTATTTGTGGGGTTATAGATGAAAATATGTCGAAAAGGAATGGAGTTTCTGCTTATAAAACATAAAGGAAAAAATTATTATATGCTTATTTGTATATTACAAGGTATTTTATGAAAATATTTATATATTTCCTGGGACGTAATGTCATATAATACATTAAAAATCTACTGGGCTTTTTGGAGGAGCAGGTCATCACCAATCTATGGGCTATAAGAATAAGCCAAGCAAGACACAAGCATGAAGCAGGTAGCAAACAGTCCCAGAAGATAAAATCCTTCTTTGCTCTAAAAACCTCAATTTGTACATATTTTATACAAATTTCAATGAAATTGACTTTGTTTCTTAATCAGCATTGATGATCCTTTAAAGAAGAATGCTACAATTGGTTTTATCAACAATTTTGGACAAATTCCAAAACAATTATTCAAGAAACCTCACCCAGCAAAGAAAATCAGTCACCGCACATCTGTGATTGATCCAGGGCCAATCACTCCAGGTCTTAGCTTTACAACTGGAGACCGACTCTTCTTCCACAATCTTGATAACCTTCGTCCTTCACTGCAGCCTATCAAAGGTATGGTTTGTTGCTTGAGAAACACTGTGCATGAGAATATTCTTAAACAAACTGTGAGTTGGATGTAGAATGGTGCACTGGGAGGAAGCAGCTATGCCATGCTTTATCTGCTTTTAGGGCTGAGGAAACCAGAAAAAGGAAGTAGGAATTCTGGGTATAACTAATAAAGTCTGGTTTCCTATTACACATCTGTTGCTTGAGTGATTTTTTAGTAGTTTCAATTCTAAATATATTACACATCATCATCATCATCATCATCATCATCAAAGAAGGTATTACAGGTTTTGTCTGCATAAAATTTGTCAAAGACTCACACCATTAACACTTTTAGNGGAGGAGCCACTCAAGAATTTCCCAGCATGTTATGGAACCCGAAGGTTCATCACCATGTTCAGAAGAGCTCTCCACTGGTCCCTATCCTGAGCCAGATCTATCCAATCCATACCATCCCATCCTATCTCTCTAGGACCCATTCTAATATTGTTCACCCACCTACGCCTTGGTCTTCCCTGTGGTCTCTTTCCTTCTGGCTTTCCCACCAATATCCTATATGCATTCCTCGTCTCCCCCATTCGTGCGTGTGTCCATTCTCACGTGACAGTCACATACGTTACTGGTGAGTTAACTCTTTTCATGCTTTCTTCTTGATTATAGTTTTATTACATAAAATATGAAAATCTGGTTTCTTTTGTGGTGGCATAATAGATAACGGAATGCTTCTTATTTTTAATTTAAAAGCTTCAGAGCATGAATACTGAATAGTTTGCATGTCAGGTTGGGTTTTCCTCTACTGAAATTTTCCCCGTTCTTCTCAGTTTTCCCACAAGCACCCATCTTGTACCTGTGTCTTCTGTTTCCCTGCTCTCTGCTGCATTTCTACTGCCTCCTGCATTTTTTTTGGTCTCCCTATTGGTGTCAAGTTTGGAATTCCAAAAACTTAAACAATCAAGAAAGGAGACATAAGTTTCGGACTTCTCAGGTCACTTACAGTTTGTTTTTGCAAATGTACTCATATTTCTCCTGGATTTCATACTAGTAATGTGGCATTACCTATGTGTGTGCGCTTATATCCCCCTCCCCCACACATGAACATACAGTTTTGTTGTAAATTTTGTATTTATTAAATTCTAAAACTCAGACTGCAGCAGGGTATTAACACAGGCCTTGCAGGTGCAAGTGCCCAAGAGTATCTAGTGCCTCTTATCACATGACCTTGGTGGCATTAGTATTTGATAGAACAGAATGATTTTTAGGATTGATGTGTTCTATGTTTTCAATAATTTGAGAGAAGCATAACACTTTTATTTAAATTACAAGATGTTTTCAAATACAAACACTGAAGTTGCTACGCACGAACACAGAATGATTACTAGAATTGATGTGTTCTGTGTTTTTCATAATTTGAGAGAAGCATAACACTTTTATTTAAATTACAAAATGTTTTCAAATCCAAACACTGAAGTCGCTACACATGCGCATACACAGATTTAAGTGCATAGGACAGGAGTGCTGAAGACATACACAGGAACTCCTATAGATGCTAGCAAGTGAGATGGAATAGAAGTAAACCATAAGAAGAATAGTTACATGTTGTAAGTTTTTAGGTCTTCATGGTGCTGATTGTTCAGATTTTGGTCTTCTAAATTGTAACACCATGTAGGCTTGTAGCAGGCTTCACCTTCAGGGTTGAAGTGTGTAGGTTAAGGAACTGGCTCACTCATGTATGCAGGTTGCAAGGAAGACCAAGTACTGAACTTCTTTGCCTTGTAAGAAAACACAACCATGTCTCATGTCACTGCATGAGGTTATGGTCCACGAAATACAGTCCACCACTGATTGGCAAGACTGCATTCAGCAACTGTTCATATCACTTTATTTTATGTAACATTATTTTAAGTATTTAACAAATCTTATGACTTAGACACCTCAAATCTTTGTGCATGCACGTGAGAGAGAGCGAGCTCATTTAATATTTCAGTATCTCCTGATAATGGTCATCTTATGACCAAAACATGTAAGGAAAACGTTTCAACCATAAAAGGAAATAAATTAGTTATACTTAGGTGGTAATGTCACATTTTATTTTAGTGGTTGAAGTTTATTAGCAGAATGAGCTCTATCAGATGATGGTTTTGATATGAACCTCATTTCCATTGTTGCTTCCAATGTGCGTGATACACCATTGTATGAGATGTACTGTGATTTGTAGGACTGTTTTTGAAGGAAAAACATGTCTTATATACCAGGAAATATGGTAACTTTTTAAGATGAGCCAAATTTTTACATAGTCCAGTATTGACCTGTACAACTGGCCATTTTCCCTGCAGATATGAGATTTATCTACACATTTCTGGCCTGTTTCATTAAAACTGCATAGGGAACAGCATAGTGACCAGTCTCATTTCAAATTGTAGTCCAGTAATAGTACATACTATCCCAACATTTATTTGGATTCTTGCAGAGTTGAAAGGACCGGTTGGTCAGATTCTGCATTCAGACAAGAACATCCTCGCAGTGGAGCAGAACAAAGTGCTGGTACCACCATCATACAACAAGTATGTCGCATGGGGATTTGCTGACCACAGTCTGCGTGTTGGCAACTATGACAGTGACAAAGCAGTCTTTGTTTGTGAAGCCATGATGCAAAGCAATGGCGAGATTGTGGCTTGTGTGTGTCCTTCATCAAAGCTCATTGTTACAGCTGGGACAAGCTCAGTAAGTAATTGAGATGTTTTGTGAAGGTTTCCACTAAAGTCTCCCTATACATATTCCTGAGACATTTATGAAGACAGTCTCGTTCACCATCCCAGTTATCTCCAGAGTGTATTAAGGAGCTGACAGTTGCTCAGTTGATCAGAAAATTCCCTGATTTAAATATAAAGTTTCATTTCTGTGTTTATTAAAGTATATCACTGAACCCTATCGTGAACTAGTCGAACTTAGTCCATATCCATAAGTTTCATTTTAATAATATCTCATCTATCCCAAGGTCTACTCAGTGGATTCTTCTCAAGAGATTTTCCAACAGATTTGGTCACATTTCTTATACCTTATACAAATATGTACTGGATGGTCAGTCCATCTCATTGTCTTTGGCTTAATCATCCTAAGTAATAACATTATAACAAAGTACAGACTATGAAGTCCCTTATTGTGTAATTCTCTGACTTCTTTGTCATCCCTTGTCTGTTAGGCTCGTACACTGCATTATATGTAACACACTTTTCTCAAGCACCCTCATGCTGTTCTTTTCTTAAAGTGACAGAGTAAAGTTTCACACCCATGTAAAATAACAGGTAAAATTATAGATGGGACACACAGATGCAAAAGATGCTGAACAGAATGTAGCAACCAATCAATCAATCAATTTATTTGTTCCAAGAATCCATATTTGGTGATACAACATTGGATATAGAACAAGTCAGTAACGACATATTAATATATCATACATGAGACAACTACACTATAAAAATTAACTACCTACAGATTTCATACACATCAATCATACAATCCATCATTCCACTTGCAACAGTTCAATACCCAAAAGAAACCCTGCATCCAAATTTTTTTTATGGATCAAGTGAGGACAAGATATTTGTCATAACATAAAACCATAACACACTCACTTAAGAATTAAAGGGACATAAATTCATTGATGGAATAAATGAAATGTTTCAACAGAAAGGAGTTTAAGTCCCTCTTAAAAGAGTTAAAATTTTTCTTTAATTTTATCTGCTAAGGGACCTTATTATACAGGGTGATTCAAGAAAAGGAAAGAAGAACATGGTGCATTTCTACTTTTGAGTTTCGTCTACCCTCAGGTGGTGACTGTGTGGGAATATGCCCACAAGCAGCTGAGTATCAAGCAATGCCTCTATGGCCACACAGATGCAGTGACTTGCCTTACTGTGAGCCCTGTGTACAATGTTATAGTGTCAGGATGCCGTGACACAACAGCCATCATCTGGGATCTTTCACGACGTATATTTGTACGTCAGCTTCAGGGACATGTGGCCCCAGTAGCTGCTGTGGCAATCAATGAGCTTACTGTAAGTAGTGTCGTGCCAAGGACACAAATTTGATTTGGATTTGAAGCTTCAAGGAACAGAATCTCATATATATATATTTAAAACTCCATGCTAGTACTGGACATCATTCATGGACCTTAATTCGGGTGTGTTTTGAATGTCTTGTATTTTCCTTTACATGAAACTTCAAAATATGAACTCAGGAGAAAGATCTTCTGTATATACTTTTATTACATTTAATAGCAGCAATGTTGTCACATCTTTCAGGATGTTTCTCACTAAAGATATTAGCCACCCACACTGGTTTTGTAGAATATTAAAACGAAAATTACTTTGTGTTATCATTATGTATACATATTAGAACTACTTTTTCTCCTCAAAGTATTTATATCAGGTTACTGTAGAATAATAATTTTTTCACCTGAATTTCAAAATTTCCTTCCTTTAGCTGTGATATTTCTTTCACTGCTTCCACTTATTTTGAGGTAAAATTATTGCCATCTGTTGATGAAGATTTTGAACATTAAATTTGAGATACAATGAAAGGATGTCAGAACATACTATTATAATTATTTGTTTGATATGTGACATAGGAAAGGCAGAGAAAATGAATTTAAACTGCCTGACTGTGAAAGGCAAACCATAATTAGTTGCAGAGATCTTCATTGTGGCTACAAAAATATTTTTGAACTCTAAGCTCCTCTAACATTATATCTTATTATAAAGTGCTGCCTTTCTATTTCTGTATTTCTGTTTCATCATAACTTCAATTTCAAGTTGTCTTACTTTTTTTCCATTTACATATGACTTTAAAGAGGTACAAAAGCACACAAATGTGGCATTAAGCAGACATGATGTGTACTTGCCGCCATACTTGAGAATCAGAGTTACTTTGAAGCAGTATAGACCTACATGTTGAATTTAAGGATGTATTCATAATTTACAGATTTAATGAACATTGTATGGCATGTATATTGTTTTAGTATGATGAATTGTTTTTATGGAAGAATGATAAGCCAGGTTTAAAATGTCCTCCTTTGAAATCTCGCATACTGTAGAGTAAATAGTTCAGAATTTGAGTTTTATGTTAATTATCAATTTGAATATGTTGAAATTTTGTTAATTTTTATTTTTATTTAGAATACTTCATTTGATTTCTAATAATTTGTAATTATGACAGAATAAGTATATTTTTATGTTGCTTGTCAGTTTGAATGTAAAAGAATAATTTTTATGTTAGAATATATTATTTAATTCTTAATTATTTGTAATTATTATAGAATAAGAGTATATTTATATTAATTTTCGGTTTGAATGTGGTGATATTTTATTTCTTTTTTCTTTTTTGATATTAAAATGTTTTGGTCAATTGTATAAGTAATTTGTAATTATGATGGGTATATTTATGTTTGGAATTACAAGTGACATCCAGGGCAAGGTCTGAATTAATTCAGGTTTGAAAATTTGAACATTTACTCCTCATAGGCAGACAGATCTGTAACTCTGCAATCATTTGTGTTCTGGCAGGGTGACATTGCAACTTGTGCTGGAACATGGTTGCATGTGTGGAGCATTAATGGAGTGGAACTTGCAAGTGTAAACACATGTGTGGGGAGGGCAGATCGAATGCAACAGATTCTGTGTGTTGCGTTCTCCCAAACACATGAGTGGGACTCGCAGAATGTTGTGATGACAGGCTCCACAGATGGAGTAGTCCGGGTGGGTAAATGAGAGATGGCGTTTGGAAATTTACTGGTGAGCGTATGTAATCACACCTTAACACAGAGTTAAGAGCCTTAATATGCAGATATCATGCCAAATTCATTTTTTGTAAAATGAAAAATTGCAAATATGATGACCATGAAAATCATTATCTCTTGTCCTCCCTCTTGTTTGCTTGTTGCTCCCACTTGGAGCATAGGGCACCAATGAAATGCTTCATTTCACTTCAGTTTCTTAATCTAAGAGAGTCAGTAGAACTCCTTGGACAGGGTATCAGCCCGTCGGAAGGCTGCTACCTACACAAATACAGAATAAACGCAGACATACATCCATGCCTTGAGTGGGATTTGAACCCACAATCCCAGTGTTTGAGGAGGCAAAGACAGTTCATGCCTTAGATCACGCGGCCACTGTGATCAGCTGTCTCATATCCAGTTTATGTTAACTGTTCCACAGTTATGAATGAATATGTCAAGTTTGGTTCCGTGATAGACACTGAAATGTGTAGTGGTCTTTAGACATTTTCTTGTTGAAATTTATAAATATAATGACAGTGTGAACCTTTCAGTTTACAATTAGCAGCATTTAAGTATTATAAATTGCAGAAACAAAACTTTTCACAAAGCCAGATTTTAAAGGAAAGTAGATGGAACAAGTTCATTCTAAATCTTCTTTATGCAAGAGGAAGTGGGTACTTTATTGGGAATTATTTTCATTCAGATTAACCTTTTCATATACCCACTCATCTGAACCTCTTGAAGATGGTAGAGATGAGCAAGACTTAATTAAAATAGTTAAAATGTAATTGTTTTTCCACATGGAAGGCCTCTCTCTCTTCTAATCTGGTGCACTAATCATGCTGATAAGAATGTTGAACCAGAAACTGTTAGATACATAGACTTTTAGGCATGGTATAGGAATCAACTTCACGAAACATTTGGATGAATATGTTCCTATTTAAAAGGTACAAACAAAACAAAAAACAAACTCTGTGGCCTATAGTCCACAAGCAAACTGTATGCATCAAGTGACCGCTGCTTGTCGGTAAAGTTAGTGCCAACTTTAGAGGACAGAGGGTGTCATGTGGTCAATGCAACAGATCCCCACGACCGTTAATTTCGGTTTTCTAGACCGGAGTCGCTATTTCCTTGAAATAGCTCCTCAATTATCATCATGAGGCTGAGTGGACCCCATTCCAGACCCACTACTTCTCAGAAAATATCTGGTAGCGCCGGGAATCGAACCCGGACCTCTGGATCTGTAGCCAGGAACGCTGACCACTAGACCACAGAGGCGGTTAAAAGTTAAATGTATATTTTTTTAAATTAGTATTATTATGTGATTTAGAACTCTTAATTTGAGTCTGAGTTTTATTTTATGACAGATGTGGTCAGTGGATTATGTTCAAGTCCCAAAAGAAGACAAATTAGGAACGAGCCATGATGAAAGTGAGGAGAATGGGGAGGCAGCAGCTTTGAGCAGGAAAGCAATATCTAGTCAACCAGGTGGGAACGCAGCATCTGAAGCTGATTCAGCTCAACGAACCAAACAGCAGAGGGTGGCTGACCTCGTCAAACAGATGAGCATGTCAGCAGAGTTCTCCACAAATGATTCAGGTATGACAGTTCTATACTAGGGCTGCCAGAACCTAAAAATTTCATACCACCAATAACAGAGCAGACTATTGAACCTTATTGCGAGCCAGTTCCATGTCACATCCATTCTGTTACTATCTTCCTGCTGGATCTTCCAGTTTGCCTCTCTTGTTACATTTCTCCATAAAAATTGTCAACATGTTTCACATTTCCCTCATCTAAGGTACTTGTCAAGCCCTGTGTTTTCACTGTGCTGTAAGGTAAGTTGTTTAAATGATAAAAGTTCCTGATTATGTAACATTCTGTATTCACCACTCAATCTCATTTATATCCAGCGACTTTCCCTTGCACCCCATTTTCAGGGACTTATGTCCTTCTGCCAGAGTAAAGGACCATGTTCCTCAGCTGTACAGTATATCCATATTTTAGACTGTATTGTTTTCAGTTTATTTTTAAGCATGTACTAGTTACTGGATTCACACTCCATATTGTCACCATCTCATTGTAGTACTCATCTTCCTCGAATGAAGTCATACCCATATCGTCTTTGCACTGAGAAACGTGTTGAAATTAAATTTTAATGCAGTGAACTCCAATCAAAACTTTAAGCTTTTCTTTTATTGCTAGTGGGGTGGGACTAAGTCCCTTGTACTGCAGCCACTTCTGGCCTATTGTACCAGCCCCAGATGATAGGTGAGGGTGATTGTGGAGCAATTGGTGGAATGAAGATTGGCAGGGGAAGTACTCAGAGAAAACGTGCCCCAGCGCCACTCGTCGACCACAAATCCCACTTGACCAGACCCAGGATCGAACCCAGGCCACCGCAGTGGGAAGCCATTGACTAACTGCTTGAGCTATGGCACGGCCTAAACTTGAAGCTTACTCTGATTTGTTTTGTTCAGAGTAGGTTATAACGGGCTGAATGTGAAGATACAAATGCATACAGAATTTTTCTGGGGAAACTCAAAAGGCTGAGTATGAAGTGGGACGATCACATGATGATGGATTTTAGAGAAATAGGTTGTGAGGATGGAAGGTGTATGGAACCCTTTCAAAATTGTGTCACTTAGTGAACATTGATATTAATAGTGTTGAACTGTCAGGTTTTGCTACCAGAGAGTTAGTTGAATAGTGTTCAGAAGATGGAGAACTTGAGAGAAGCTTGTTGTACTTGTCTTCTTTTCAGGACTTCTGAATAAGAGTGGCTCAGAGAGCAGTCTATCAGAAGAAGATGAATTGAAACAAGGGGACAGTGGAAGTAAAGAGGCACAGACGCAGGGAGAGGAGAAAGAATCATGCAGTGATGAAGAAAAAAAGAGTAAAGAAAATACTGATGCTGAAGGGGAACAATCTACAAATACAGGTACAACTATGAAAACACATTCAGGCAGAAGAATCAGTAGCACAGTCACAAACTCAGAACATGAACTTCACTATCCTGAGCTAATTCAGTTTCCATCCACAGCTGCATTGTCCCATTTCCCTAAGATTCATCATAATATTATCCTGTTGTCTTTTTTTTTCAACTGTAATTTTTTTTACATTTATCTGTATTCCTTGTTCATAATAAATATCCTATCCATCACTTTCTGCCCGAGTTTATCATTATAATATCGCTGTCCGAAGAAAACAGATTCCAGAGCTCTCTGTGATATAATTGTCTCTCTTTTTAAAATAATATGTTGCATCCATTTACACCAGAAAGAAATATATTTGAGTTTTCTTTCTGTGTGGTGAACATATTGAGCACCATGTATTAAGATTTTTCTTTTGTATGCTTATGAAAGTTGAAGGCTTCCTTTGAATAGGTGGGGATGTGAAACAGATTTAATAAAAAATCACACATTTATTTTTGAGCATCTCACCCAACTGATAATGCCAAAGCCTGCCATTGTTCCCTCACTTAAGCCTTCATTCCAATGTAAATTACCAATATCTGTTTCTATAAATAAACTTTAATATTGCCTTTGTATATTCATGGCCAGGAGTCTATCCTACCAAAATTGTATATGTATTTCTTATTTCCCCCCTGTTGTAGCAACTATTTCATTTCTTCATAACCACCTTAACAATAGTGAGAACTGAGTTTAATATATGAATGTAAATAGTGTTTTACTTGCAGAGGATTTTGGTCACAGTTGTGTGTGTTATGTCTGTACAGAAAGCATAGAGACAGTGGCCAGTTGTGAACAACTGCACCATGCTGGGAAGGGTGACCTTCATCGCCAACAAGCAGTCAGAGTGTCTAGTACCGAAACCCAGGATTCCCCTCAGCAGAGTCCTGTGATAATGCGTCGCAAGTCTTCTGCACGAGCCAACCCTGCTTTCAGAAAGAGTGAAGGCAGCCGGCTTCTGGTTGGGTCAGTGGAAGGTCATCAGCGTAGTCGGGCCGAGAGCGAAGGTGGACAAGGTAAGGTGGTTGCATTGCATACAAAAGAAAAAGGATTTTCATGAAATATTATTTTTATTATCAGTTAATTTTACTATATTATATGCTTAGCCTTTTTGCTCCCTCTTTTTCCATATGTCCTGTGCATGTAAATGGTTAATACAAGCTACTTGCATGCCATAACTTTCAAGCAGAATGTATGTAATAATTAAGTATATAGTAGTGACATAATTAGAAAACATTAATTTTTATTGTAATCATTAACCTCAATTGTTTCCCCTTTCCCAGTGCCTAAGGATTTGATGGGTACCATTTGCCCATCTTTATCTTTGTTTTCTAATTCTGTTCCCATAGCATACCCAGATTACTCCATTATTTTTTGTTTTCATTTTCTTTTTGGAAGGTAGAGATATCTGAAAATGTATCTAGACCCATAAATACACAGTATGACTTTTTGTGAAGCTAGTAGTTGCCTAATGACCGCCTCTGTGGTCTAATGGTCAGACTTCCTGGCTGCAGATCCAGAGGCCCAGGTTTGATTCCCAGTGCTGTCAGATTTTCTGAGAAGTAGTGTGTCTGGAACAAGGTCCACTCAGCCTCATCAGGATAATTGAGGAGCTACTTGAATAGAAAAGTAGTGTCTCCAGTCTAGAAAACCGAGATTAACGGGAATCCGTTGCACTGAGAACGCGGCACACTGTATCTGCAAAATTTGAGAGTAACTTCCCCGACAAGTGGAGCTCGGTATAGTTCGCTTGCGGACTATAGGCCACGGAGTTCATGTTCAGTTCAGAGTTATCAGTATCTACAGAGGTTATTCTGGTTAATTAGTGCTGGCTCCAGATATAATTCTTCATATTTATTTCTGAATACACACACATACACACATAAAACCATTAAAACTGGTCTCTCTGGCTTTTCAATGAAGATCCTTGGTGTCCCCTTTTGGGTTGATATTTGTGAAGTATTCCAGGATGTGGGAATTCTCCACATTTTTTAGATGTTCCAGTGCTCTTTATCTGTTGGATTTGAGGTTCTATTGCAGGTGACTGAAGAGCAGAGTCGTGTGAGTCGTGATGCCATGTAGTTTGGAGAGAGCGGGACATTTCAGGGGAACCAGTGGCGTGCCGTGCATGGAAGCAAGGGAAGCATTGCTTCCGTAGTTAAGAAACGAAAAGAAAAGAAGTCATATACAAATAATTCAATTTGAATAATAAGGATTTTAATATTGTCATTTAGCACGTGTTCCTGCTCAAGGCCACATGCCTCCTCCTTTCCCCTTCCCTTGCTTGGTGAGACGGACAAAGTTTCCTTTGTTATTCTCCGTTAAAGTTCATCGCACACGAACTGGGCAAGGAAGCAACTTTCTGTTTGCAGGCTAATGCCTGTGATATGGAAGCGAAGGCCTGTGTTCTGTGTGTTAACTTTTTATGTGTGATTTCAGTCTTGTTGGGTGTTATAGGTAACCTTAAGTTTTATTAAAATATTGTAAGTGTATATTTAGATGGCGTAAGATTGTATTTGTGATCGTATTTTGACGCATTAGAAAGATCTGCGTTTAAGGGAAGCAAATCTCTTACTGCGGTACACGGGCAGGGGCGTGATTAGACTACACGCACAGGCAACAGCTAAAATGAATGCTGGCAGACAACGCGACTGCGACTGTGCAATCGAAAGCCTTTTAAAATGGAGGTTTAATAGCGGGGACTTTTCTGAAAAAAAAAAAAATTATAGAAAGAGGACGACCGACATGAGAGGTGCCAGAACTTAAAGCACAAACCAAATTTAATTTGGAATAGTATTCTAAAACAGAGTGGCTATCCGGTTGCCGTAATATAGGAAAATTGTTTTGTTGGCCATGCCTATTGTTTCTCAAGGAAAAAATGTATGGAACAAGACTGGGTTTGGTGATACCAACAAACTTCATAAAGCATTGAAATGACATGAGAACTCTCAGACTCACATTATTTCAACAATGCAACTTGTTATGTTCGGGAAATCTCAAATTGACTGTCAACTTGACAGTCAAAAGCGCCTGACGATACTACCTAGAGAAATAATGAAACGCTTGATTGATGTCATCTGCCATTTAGGAAAGTGGCAACTTGGCCTTCGTGGTCATGACAAAAGCGTGGATTCTATCGACCGAGGTAATTATGTGGAATTAGTTCACGTGTTGAGGAAATATGGTCATAAACTCAATGTTCACCTTGAGAACAGTACGGTATTTACAGGCTTATCGAACAGAATACAAAATGACCTTACTGACTCAATAAGTGACGTAAATTTTGGTGAGTTGATTGCTATCAGTTCGATTATTAGGTACCACTGCTTCCCTTACCTAAAATAGTACTGCACACCACTGAGGGGAACCTATTAATTGGCTCCATTATCAGGGTTGAAGAGTAAGTCAAGCAGTAACCAGCAGAAGTGTATGGCAGGTGCCTACTTCTTCTGGTTTTTTGCTTGACTCACTCTTTGACTCTGAAGATGGAGGTGATGTACTATTCCTCCACAGCATTGGTGCTGTCCCCAAACTGAAACATGTTACAACTTACAAGACCGTCCTCTCCACTCTTATTCATTGTGCTGTTATTTTGCAACCATTTTGTGTATTTCTATATTTATCACTCTGTTGCGCCTTATTCTAAACTGTGAGCTGTGTGTTTGAAGCTGTACACAAATTCCCACAGCACTGAAGCCACTGGTAAAGCTCTCTCAGAGCTGTGTGCCATTAGCAATGCCTGGTTCCATGTTCTAGGGACTGGAAGCATTGAGAGTGATGGGGTCTGTGCAGGGGCAGTGCAGGAAGATGGCACTGGGGGCAGAATGAGGCCTAGTAAGAGTGATACAAGCCTCACAGATTCATTTGTGATGGTCGGAGAAAGTGATGTGAGTGACATGCCCTCCATGTTGAAAAAGGATGAGGGACAACGGAGAAGACGGAATCCACAAAACATACTCAGGGAAGGTGAGTAGGACTTGAATTAGTATTTACATTCATAAATGGAACCCATTGTTGTTCTTCCTGACATTAAGTTTAACTGACCTGTTCGGAGTATCACAGAATATAACCTTTTCAGGAGCCTTTGTAAGCCTCTTCTCTTCCCTTTTACGGAATATTTCTACAGTTTTGGGGGAAGATTCCATTAGAACTCGTTCCTTCAGTGTGCTCCATCTGATTTCCTTTATAATGTTCCTTAGAACTCTGTTAGTTTTAAACTTTGTGAGTATGCCCTCATTTATTAATATGCCTTTTGCTAGATTCATTCTGCTATGATGATTTACAAAACATGCATCACAGAGATGCCTTGATACTTTGGAATATTAATTAGCTGCCTGACCTTCTGAAGCATACTTGCTTTGCACAATGCCCTTGTTACTGGAGAAAACACTCAGCATCACTTTGAATTTGTAGCACTTGTACATTGCTTTCTTCTTCTTCTTCTTTTTCTTCTTCTGCTCCTCCTCCTCCTCTTCCTTCTTCTTCTTCTTCTTCTTCTTCTTGGGTTGAGGTGAGGAAGGGACTTTCCATTCTGATGATTACTGGTTGATTTCGGATCATACCTGTAAACACTTTATGATAATGAGTTGATCCTTCCTTAAGAGAGCTACCACATCAAAAGTGTATTCAGGAGAGAGAACTGTGGAATTCTTGAAATTGCTGTTCAGCGCTCCTTGCTTTAAGGTTTCCCCTCATTTAGTCATCAGTTTCTATGACAGTTCTCTCACTGTCAGCTTTTGTCCATGTGTGGTTTTCTTCACTGTACTGCATATAGCTGAGAGGCCCCAGAGATTTGGCTGATAGAAATGCATGGATCTTGTCGCTTACTATCTTGGCTTCCTCTATACTTGGCAGGCTTCAAGTGGCAGCGTCAGCTGGTCTTTCGTAGCAAGCTGACCATGCATACAGCATATGATCGGAAGGATAATGCAGAACCAGCCTCCATAACAGCTCTAGCTGTGTCCAAGTAAGTTATAATTCTAAAATTAATACATATGAGTGCACCACACAGAAACATGTTTGGGAAATGTTAATTTAACCCCTCGAAAGATATGGGTGAACCAACTGTGTTTGTAGCATGGGCGCCTCACAGATTTGGTTGAAACTACTTTCTGTTACATTTATAAAATTATACCCTGTCTCTGCTGTTGATATATGTAATAATATGTATATATGTAATAAATATTTGCAGTGTACTTGGCTTCAGAGTGTTTCATTAGTTCTTTTGTACTGTACAAACACAGATAAGAGCACATGCAGGTAAGGAGATATAATTCATAATGAATCCTTTAGGAAACGTTTTTCTCCAGTATATCAAAACATGTTAAACTTCTGAGATTTCAGATGGTTTGTTTGGGTTTTTAATTATATGTGTAAAATAGAGAACAGTTGTTTAAATCTGTCAGGCTGAATTGTAGATATTTTAAAACATAGCACAGCACAGTAAGTTTACCACCTGAAAGTTGGAACTGGTTTACTTTGCAGAGACCATCGTACAGTATATGTTGGAGATACACGGGGGCGTGTGTTTTCATGGAGTGTATCTGATCAACCAGGCCGAGCCGTTGCTGACCACTGGCTCAAGGATGAGGGTGCAGATACATGTGTAGACTGTGGGGTGCGCTTCACCCTTTATGAGAGACGACATCACTGCCGAAATTGTGGTCAAGTTTTCTGTTCAAAGTAAGAGCTTTATTTATTTTATTTTATTTTATTTTTTGGTCCTGACCAGAACAGTTATTGCCAGAGCTTGACAGCATTCTTAAATGATCACAAAATGAAGTTGTTCCTTCCAGTGTTGTGTTTGAGCATCATGTTGTGGACTGTATTTTGATAATGCTGTGTTATGGTGTCTCCACACAACACAGTGTTGTTCTCAGGTTTATGAAGTTACATACATGTGTAGTATATGTTAAATGTACATCACTGGCAACTTATTTAAACCTTGAGTAAGGTCAAGTGACTATTTCGACGTCCCCATGTACAAAATCCTTCGCTTCATTTGAAGCGCAGGATTGCTGAGGGGATAATCGAAAGGGGAAGCACAATACATCACTGTGGTCACGGTGCAAGGGGCAAGAAGGCCCACCCCTTATACATACATACATTCATTCATTCATTCAAAGTCATCTTCAAGCCTCATGTGTTCCTATGTGCAATCACTGTTATATATTTTAAGATTAGAAATCTGAAACAGTAGAAACTCATTTCATTATGGTCAAGGGACAAAATCTAAAATTAGTAACGGTTGGTACATGAAATTTGTTACATAAATTTGCTTAATCACCTTTGAACATGTGTACATCTTTTCTGAAGCTAGACTGTATGTGATCATTATTTTATGCAACAACATTTTTGCAATGCAATCATCTACGTTTTGTTCATGTTAAGATACTCTTTAAATTGTTGTCATCATTGAGAGTCTCGAGGAATTTACATCGTTAGAAAAAGTGACACCGTTTTAATGAAATGCCATGATTTAATTCAAGCTGTGAGCTTATCTGGGGAGGACTTAAATCCAGAATGCTAAAGAGCATTTTTTGTGTATGTGTGTGCCCTTTTTTGTTCCTCTTCAGGTTGAACATTTGAAATTTCTGAAGTGGGCAAAATTCGTACATGGCAACCTGCATCAGAATGACTTCCATTGTATGTTGTGTATGTGTCAAATAAATGAAAATTCAGCACTGCTATGGGTACTTTTCCTTCTTGTATTTGTTGTGTATGGCAGAAAATTTCTCCTGAAGAAGAAAAAGAAGAAGAAGAATCTTCTTTCCATGTATACTTTGCACTCAGTTATGTCTGCCTCTTTTAAGTTCTTCTCAGAAGTGGTTTATACTGAAACCAATAGACACATGTGAAACATAGATGTGCTGAAAGTTTGTAATATTTGTTCAAAATATTTTGTTACAGTATACATTTAATAAAATATGAGGGTAGAAGACTGCAGTGTACTATGTCTGCTGTTGGATAGCCATGTCAATAACGGATTTATATGTGAAATAAATAAACATCAAGACAGACTAAACTTTTAACATAAAACATCACTTTGCAGGTGCAGTCGCTTTGAGTCAGAAATCTCTCGCTTGCGCATCCTGAAGCCAGTCCGTGTCTGTCAGGGATGCTATGCCATTCTAAAGACGCAACACCACCCTGGTGACTTTACGGGAACATAGTCCAGTCCAGTAAGCAATATTTCCCCCACTGTATTTATTGTGTATATGCACAGGCGTGTGGTGTGTTTGTTTTCTACAAGTGCAGTGTTGGTAGATTTATCTCAACCAAGTCATCTAAAGTTTTTATTTTCCTTTTATGAAGGAAGGACTTTTGAGAAAGAGATGTATATGATCACATATTGTTATAGATACTTTACTTTTGATCTGAAATTTGTGTCAGGCATATGTGAACTGCTTACATTGTTACAGTCAGTCTGTATGTGCAGGAATCAGGCTGTCAGAGAGACCATATTACTAACCCAAATGATAGATGTATAGAAGTAATTATGAAAAAGGGTTCATGTAGCAGCATACTTTATATTTATTCTCATGAGTTAATCATAAGCAAATGGAATATAAGTAACTGAAAACTCCCTGGTGCTGGATAGTTCCAAGGAGTAGGAAGTAATTTGTTATAGAACCCAAAAGTTCTCTCTCACTACATAAGATTGTGCATTGTCTCTAGTCTACATCAGTTCATTTCTTCGATATACTTTTTAATAATCTCCTCTCTTTGCCTTGCTGTCCATCGCAGTCTCTTTTTGCAAGGTTCTTTAAAATTATGTTTGTGTATGTGGATCTGACACTTTGAAAATCATATAATTTTTTACTTTTTAATATAACATGAGAACTTCGTTTTTCAGGAAATTCCTCTTACAGCATATGGTCTGTGTTATGTTCTTGTACTTCTGAAATGAGCAAGAACATCTACTGTAATTCTGAAGAGTATTATTATCAAAATTTGTTAAATTTATGTTTAATTTGTAGCTTTCAGTCAGTTTATAATCTGTGAATTTCCTTTCACCACATAATCCATCAGAAAATCTATATGGGAAAGTCACAGGGAAGAGAGGTTGGTGTTTGACTGAACACTCACCAAATTTTGCACAGAAATTGAACTTCATTAGTTATGTGAAGTATTGTACCAGCTTGTTAAAACAAAACAGTTTTGATCCTTGTAGTAGTGCAAAGTAAGTTGAAACAAATGTCAAAACTTATTGTCATTAAGGAAAATAGGACTGAATATTGTGATGGCTCTTTGAGTGCATGCAGTGATCTGATGATTCACTGTAACATTTTGTTTATTAACACCAAGATCCTGTACATACCATATAAATTCCCAGAAACCCTGTGCTGGAGGGATGCTGGAATGTTAGGGAGGTACAGAAAGAAATTGTAACTCTGTTTCTGTTAGATGTAAATATGAATTTGTCATCTGTATATGAAATGATCACACTGACAGTAAAAGATAGGTTACTTATGCAAGTTTTGAGGCTCTCATTACAGTCAATATGGAGAATGTGAGGCCTTGTGGTCTGATAGGTGTTTGCTGTCATTTTGAAGAAACTTTTTGCCACCATCTTGAGAGGCAGAGATTATGTCAGGTGTGCAGGGGACATCAGTGCTGTAAATGTTTCATCTCTACCTTGATTCCACTGGTCACAGGTACACATAATGACACTTGATACTTGTAACAAATATTTTTAGTTCACCTTCAGAAGTTATTAATAAAAATAATTTATAGTTGAGTGGTAATTTTCAAAAGACACTCTTCTGAACAGTATCAAGGTGATGAAAACAATTTCTTGCTCATGAATGAAAACCAAAACGCATGTGAAATAAATTAATTCAAAGTTTGTTTCAAGATGGCAGATCCTTATTTTATCATTAGCTAATGAACTTTGCAGGAACCTGGGCTGTTACCCAGTGAAAAGTTAATTTCAGTAATGCACATAGTTCTTTTTGTATAAATTTACAAATATCAGGTTGGTAATATTATTACCTGTGGTGTTCTGGTATTACTGCCAAATGGGAGGAGTTAGAAGAAGCAGAGCATGCCACTTGGCTGTGAACAGATTCCTGATATCGAAGAAATGTGAAGGTCACAATGATTGCAAGGCAGAAGGTCATAGAATAGCTACAGATATCAAGGAACAGTTATCCTTGCCTTACTGCTATTAGAACATATGAGGACTAAATGATTGTGTGAGTTAACGCAAGGTTCTTAGCCTTCTAAGGGTAGAATTATCCTGAAATGATGGATTTTGAAAAGACATATGAGTACTGTTTTAATTTTGTTGCTTCTTGTAATAAGATCCAACCAAAAATGCAGTGAGGTTTTCCTGTCAAAATTTCATGTCTTTTTCTTATTTTCTCTGGGTCCTCTGTCTGAATTTTAATATTTTTTTATGTATTTACATCCTGATGCATCCAAAAGCATCATCATCACACAATGGTTATGAAAATGTTCATATTATCAGTATCCAAACGATTTTATGCAACTTAAAACTTGGGCTCAGTGTTTCAGCAAAGTATCTTAAACATACAGAGAAGCTATTGAAGGCTGTAAAACAGGACCAGAAAACATAAAATTAGTTCGGCAGCTGAGTGTGTATTGTCAGAAATTAATAGAATACATATAGAATTTTTTAATTTTCCTTCTGTGATCACTTGAAATACTCTATAGAAAAGATCTGAACTAATTATGCAGGATTTTTAGACAAACTAGTGTCATCAAAATGAAGAGTGACTTTTTAGATATTTGAAGTAGTGATTTCTTCAAATAAGGGAATAAATTTTAGACTAGAATCCTAGCGGTAACAATCCAGTTAGCAATGATGAAATGCTTTGTTTCATTAGCTAACTATGAACTTTGAGATTTAACTTATTTGTACTGCTTTTGAAATATCTGTAGATATGTGTATGTGTGTGTCTGTGTGCGCATGTGTGCGTGATGCTGTGTGGTGTACTTCTATGGTAATAGGGTATGCATTTAATTTGAACCCCTGTTTCCTGACAAAAATACGATAGAGAACAAAAATTACACGTAAATGAATATATACAATCAGTTAGGTGTTTACGTTAATAAGAGTCCTGTGTGGGTTCTAAAGAGTTTCCATTTATATGTCACAAGACTAACTGTGGTGGAACAGTAGAGAGGAGACAGACTGCTATATAGATGGTTGTGTCATGCAGGTAACCCAGTGTCTTAACCTTCTAACCAACTATAGGATATTCACTATAGCAGACAGATCTTTAATAATATTTGATGCTAGAAGTTGACAGAATTTAATAGACCTTTTTCTTTTGATGCCACTCTTTGTTAAAATTGCCATAATTTTATAATAGTTTAAGATATTGAAATTCAACAAAAGGAATGTAAAGGTTTATGAACCCTTAAGCTTTTGCATGTTTTACAATATTTAACAGTTATGTGAAATTTAAGTTTCAGAAAATGTGAAATATATAGTGGAAATGAATGGATTATAAAGATGTTTTACCTCTATGGACTTTGAACTGGCAACATGGCAGTGATGGAATACATTGCAGCTTATTTTGGACAAGTTTGTTTGTTTCAGTTGCTGTATTCTGAATTCATCTTAATTGACAAGACACAAATATCCACTTCAAATACACATCTGCTTGAATCATAGTTTATCACGCAAACTTCTGGACTAAAAGTATTATACATCAAAATGCTCCAAAGCATTTTACACAAATGTTCAGTAGTTCAGCTTGTGGTACAGTTTGAGACATTAGTAAACAGAATCATATATCACATTCTTCACTCTAGTGAAGTTATATTGAGATTTTTCCTGAATCGGAATGGAGAGGACATCTTTGAGAGCAACTCATGATAGAAGAGTGAATTTTTCTTTTCACCTTCAGCTTTCTCATTGCTTTTCGAAGCATAGGGGTGACCTGTAATAGCATTCACACTTTGTTTCTCTAGATAACATTATATGTCATGTATATACCCTTGCTGTCACAAAGCTTATACAGTTTTATTCCAAGTCTGTTTTGCTTTTCTTGAAACAAACTGCAGAAAACTCCACTCTTCCCATGAATTTCACAATTCATCCAGTGCCAAGTTCTTGATAACGTAATACAAAATGGAATAAACATTATTCATTACTGAGATATTCAAAAACATCTCTAAGCTCACATGCATTGTCATAATTTGAGCTTGTTATATCTGCTGGATGTTCATTAGTTTTGAAATGAAGAAAACTCATTATGAATAGAAATCAGTAATGTTCATGACTTTTGAGTAGAATGGAATATAGTACAGTTTGTTAGCAGACCAGTATGCCAGTGTGGTGTTTCAGTCATCATGACCCATGGGAATTATCAGAATATTGTATATAAATATATTGTTGCATTAATGCATCTTTTGTACACACACATTTCCGTTAAAATAATAAATACTCTGAAGCAAATATCTTTTAAATGAATGGATGGTGACCATAATGGAAATAACATTAAGATGTTAATTCGTTTTAATTAGGAAATACCACGTTTTACATTATATATAACTTTGACATACAGTGCCACAATTTTAGCAAGAACATAAGGCTTTACGTAGCACGTAAAAGAACCTCATATCTCCAAAGGAGGACACTGAGCCAAATTACGGACGTTTCCCGCCCAACAGCAGTCTCTAATACCTCTGGTAGATGGGGGAAGCATTATAGATACCTCTCAGCTAGTAGAGGCAGTCTCGCTGGCTGGGCGGGACTGATGGTAAGCACCAGTTCCAGTAGGATATAGAGACTGGTAGAAATCATAGAGGGAAGCACAATGGACCAATACAGGTCTAAGTGCATGGGGAAACCCACCCTCTCCAGTAACTAACTAACTATCTTTGCAGCATTGAAATTAGCAGTAACTTGGTAATTCATCTGAGCTATATAACAGTTTTAAAGATCTTCACTTGGGAAAACATGTTTGGCATCCATTCATGAAATCAAATTATCTGGAAAATGGTCTTGCCAGTTAAGTGTCAATGACCAGATCCATGACTTCTCAGTCACACCCCACAAATTTCTGGGAGGTACAAGAAAATTGAAGTAAAGGAACAAAATAAAATTGTTACTATAGGATTCTGACGATGGTGTATAACACACTGATATGTTGGGATTTTGGACTTTATCCATCGTCCTGGTTTTTAAGATAACAAATAAAAACACGACGTTTCGGAAACTGGATCTGTTTCCGTCCTCAGGTGAAGGAAAACACCTATTCAGTTGGGTGTTTTCCTTCACCTGAGGACGGAAACAGATCCAGTTTCCGAAACGTCATGTTTTTATTTGTTATCTTAAAAACCAGGATGATGGATAAAGTCCAAAATCCCAACATATCAAAATAAAATTGGTTTACCCAAGATTTTATGTAGTATTAAAATGTAGTCTCTTTTATAATGTGTCATTCTGATTGAACAAGTCTATGTATGCATTGTTTTAAGATTTCCTTAAGGTTTGTCCATCTGCTGAAATGTTTTTACAGAGCATAAGCAAATTGTGACACCTTACTATTGTTGCTTATTGGTGTTTGTAAAGCAGCAAGTTTTCTGGTAAAGTGCCATCACAGTTGTGTTTGTGTTGCCGTGCGCACTGTTGTATGAGTCTGTTCTGTAGAAATTGTACCCTGGTCAGGATGTTGGGTACCATTATGGTTTGAATGAAGTGCCTCAACTACTGTAATATTTTAGTGAAACAAATCACATTCATAAGCTCGTTAGTATTTGGGCTTATTTCTAATTAGAAGTTAGTATTATGCAGTATTTAGTCAACGTACCGATAGTATGTTAATCTCTGTATATGTTGTTGGCAGTATTATGATGATTTTGTTTTATACAACTATGAATTAAGCTGGTCAGTGAACTGAAAACATTTCTTATTTCTTTACTCTTGAGTGTGTTGCCCATAATGAAACTTGTGCTGAGAGAAAATGTTTTTAGGACATTTATTAAACATTGAATCTCAGCGACCATGTCACTTGCCAGCAGTAGTTAATGTACAGTATTTTATTTTATTTTCTTAGTTTCATAAACAAGTGCTTGGCAATGCCAGAACAGATTTTAAGGAACTGAAAGGGATGAAAATTAACTTTATCTAGAAATTTGTTTTTAAATGTGTGTGTGTATATATGTCTTTACATAGTGAGAAATATTGCTGTGTTTGTGTAAAATGAGAAATGTGTTACTGTGAATGGAATCTCAGTTAAGGCAATCACTCTAGTGAAGGTGGTGATGTTGCATTTCTGGTGAGTGTAACATCACTTCTATTTTCTATTGCAATTTGACATCTTCTTTTTGCCACAAGTGAATCATATTTTGTTACATATGACACCTTTGTGATTGTGCAGCATCAGAGAACAAGTAGTGAAGCTGCTGGCATTCACCATTGCTCACTGTACACCTCAGAATTATTATTGCCTGTTTGAAATTACCAACATTTTACTGAAAAATGTCTTGCAAAATTCATTATTTAGTTAAACAGAGATTTTGTGGTGCAGGAAAATTTTATGAATGATTATTTATTGTGAAATTTGGCAGATTGAGTTTTGTACCAAGTTAAATGTTTTTACTTTAGTTAACATCACATTTGTATCATTAGATACCAAAAACAATATGTACAGTGAGCAGTTCTGCCGATGTCATACTGAAATTATGCTTAAGTGTACCTGTCCAAAATACAGAACCAGGCAGTGGCAGTAGAAGAAAAATGAACCATATGATGTAGATCTGCTTGTGTTGAATATGAGGACTCTACACACATTTGTATATATTGGAAACATAGCGCATTCCAGGTTAAAGCAGCTTAGGTAACCTGCCCAATTATCACAGACACAATCCAACCAAGGCATGGTACAGTCTGTGGCAAAGCATGTGAACATCATTTTGTTTTATCTTCCTTCTCATGATGATTGTGAATATATATATATATATATAAGATCACATATTTATGTGTTTTTGTGTGAGCAGTTACTGACATATCTTTACATTTCACATGTTCTGCCATTCATAGTTATAGTGTGTCCACAAAGATTTTACTACATGTTTTCAAATCATAATGTTGAAAGTATGTCTTCATTCAAGACATTGACAACATAGACAATAAGACCCCTAGGCACTGAGATGGCTTATATGTTTGATATCCTTCAGCATGATGACTGAAAAAATTGCTGCCTTGTATGACTTCAGATTTTGTTAAATGAATGCATTTACTGGCAGTGACAGGTTGATACATTGAAGCTAATTTTTAGAAATATTCTATGCTTTTCTCAAAAGATGCCATCAAAAACTTTCACAGATCATGGTGCAAGTTCTGAAAAATTGAAGTATATATCCAAGTTTGTACATACAGTAAGCATGGACTGCTCATGTTGCAGTTGTCTGGGTTTGACACCATGTAATCTGATAAGACCACAGTATTCATTTTAACAGAGTGAAAGCCACCCTTTTCATTCCCAAATCTTCTGTCAAAATTCGCTGAACTGAGCTCCAAGTCACTCCCAACAGCTCCACAATTTCTTCAATGGTCCGCTGTCGATCTTCCTTGATGATTTCACGAATTTTTTCAACATTTTCATGTGTTTGGGCCATTGCAAAAACGACGATCACACAAAACAGTTGTCACTATAAACTCTGCCGAAACTAGTCCTTACCTTCTGAAGCAACGGTAGTCGGCTTATCGACTCAGGAATGTTAGCTCTATGTGCTCATAGCAGCAAAACGCGGTACTACAAAAGCTCTGGCCACAAAAAATTAGCAGTTGTCTGGGTTTGTGACACCATGTAATCTGATAAGACCACAGTATTCATTTTAACAGAGTGAAAACTTCAACACTTAGCACAGACTGTAATTTTTGGAATAAAAAAATGTGTATTAGTCCCTTCACCCTTGGCCATTTGACCATTGTTCACGTACCAGGCAGCAAATGTGTCAAGGTCGGTGTGGACAATCTATGAGTACTGAAACTGATAGACGTACCAAAGCCTTACTCTTTAGAAAAAAGTTAATGTGCTAGCATTTATTAGTTCTTACTGTTTGTTTAGATTTGAGAAGTGTATCCTGATTAAAATATATGTTGAGACTTAGTTATCATTCCAGTGTATAGTGGAAGATATGTATACAGGGTGTCCCAGGAGGAATGTGCCAAACTTCGGGAGGGTGTTCCTTATGTTAAAGTATGCCGATATAACCCAAAACACCTATGTCCAAAGTTGAACGGTTACGGAGATAATGGCCCAAGAAAAGTGTGGTCTTCTGGCAGGTCCAAGCACTGTACCTCGCTGTACCTCTCAGCTGAGAGCCCTTATCTATGTTTGTCCTTGAGTGCGATGATACTCCCTAGCCGTGCTTATGTAGTTGGCTCATACCAGAACGCGCAGTCAGCACGTTACGTCATCGCTCGCCAGTCATGTGTTATGTATACTGCTTGGAAACCTAAGGACAATTATGACATGGCGAGCGAGTATTTTGTACTTCAATTTTATGGCTTTCCGTCACTCACAAGTTGGTTTGATGTTACGTACATTATTAACATTACAGAATCCACATATTCCTGCCAGTTTTAATATGTATTTTGTAATCAACAAGTGTGTAACCCCGGTCAAAGTTTGACACTTCTCGGGCCATTATCTCCGTAACCGTTCAACTTTGGACATAGGTGTTTTGGGTTATATCGGCATACTTTAACATAAGGAACACCCTCCCGAAGTTTGGCACATTCCTCCTGGGACACCCTGTATTTATGTACATGCAAGCAGTAAGCTGTGGCCAAACTTACTGTTATCAGTTTGGCATGTTGTTTTGTGTTATGTGAAACTGATGGGGACCCTACTTTTAAATCTTAATTTCTAGTCAGGTGCAATCATATGCAGGTAACAGAATAATAATAATAATTCCTAACACTAATTTAGAAAGAGATGAATGTTGTAGCACAGTACACATGTGAGGGCTCTTTTCTGTCTCTTGGTTACCAAAGATGTTCTGTCATATGGAAACATACTCTAAAAGTAAGACTTTTTTTTTTAAAGATTTGTCAGTGATTTACAAAAGAAAGAGTTATGTAATAGTAGTAATAAATGTCATCAGAGAATGATGTGCTTCTCAGTCTGTCTGCTTCTGCTCCCTTTGGTCTTGTCACTTCATCACGCAAGATGCCAGGAAGTGCGGCTAGATCCCACGAGGTCAAACTTCTGCTCAATTCACGCAGGTAAGCCGTTTATAGTTTCCCTTTATGAACACCAGTGTGTCAGTGGTCAGAACTGATTGAACCACCAGGTAGAGATATTGAATTGAAGCATCATATTGTGTGTCTCAATAGGTGTGAAGGTTATGTCAACCCAACCAGGAGCTGACACCCCTGCCACAGCTGTGCAGGTGATCAGCGCATGCCTACCTCCAGACCATGTCAAGGTAGTAAGTCGAGGAGGAGGTCTCATGTATGTATGTAATTTAAATGCATATATACAAGCTTCCACTGGCAGATGCTCGTAGAGAGCTAGATAAGAAATGAGTATAGTTTAAAACAAAATTATACTACTAATAGTCTCCACTGTTGGAGTGATTTCTGCATCATGTTTTATTTATACATAATTATATACATGCAGCTTTTTACACTGTGTTAATTTGACTTAATTTATATAGCATTTAATTACTGTATGCAATGTTTTAATAGGAGGTATGCGGTAGAGTAGTTGGTTGAGGGGCTATGCTACATGCCGGAAGGTTGCGGGTTCCCGATGAGGTCATTAGATTTTTTTTTAATTGACCTAATCCTTCCAGCTGCATTATGGCACTTGACTCAGCCTCTAGCAGAAATGAGTACCAGGAATTAATTAAATAATTTTCCTGGGGAGTAAAACGCGGCAAGCGTGTAAGACTGACAACCTTAACGCAATCTTTGAGCCGATTGTCTAGTTAATGTGGGACCCTCAACGCCTCACAACCCTATGGGCCTTCACGGCCTGGTACATGAATAGCTTTACTTTTACTTACTATGTAATGTTTTAATAAAATAAATACTGACAGGCCATAACAGGTCCAAAAAGCAAAATTATGTATTTGACATATAGTTATTTTGCTTATTTTGAGGGCCTACAGATGACATTGTAGGGTTGAAACCTGATGCCTGTTTTGCAAATTATGCATTTTGTGACTGTATGTTTCATTTTATTGCAGACAGGCAGGGATTTTTTTCTTCTCTTTGCCACTCTGTCCACGTTAGCTCTCGTGCCCACTCATGCACATATCCAATGGATGCTGGGAGCTCTTTTGACAGGAGTAAAGTGGCAAGGGAATTTCCAACCAGAGCCAAGATGAAGCTCTACCCCTGCTCCTTTGCATGTCTTCATGACAAGTCTCATTAATATTACCACTTCTTTTTGTAAACTATTCTTATACTCATATGTGTAGAAAGACACTGGAATTCAAAATTTTCCATTGCACATAATTGGGAAACAATGGGCTATGCTACTTGCACCTAAAGTCGCTAAGTATGAAATGAGAATGCTGTGCATCTCTACTATGGGGAAGGAACATGATAGTATCAAATTGGGAAAAGGAAATCCTACAAAAAGATATAACTTTAATACTACATGCAGAAAACCCTGAAATTTTGTAATGCTGCTAGATCTTGTTTGTTGAAATATGAAGCTAGTGTTTTGTATTAATGCTTTAATGTCAAGAAAGAAACCTGTGGAGCTTGTTTGACATTGCCAGCTAAATTACAGAAACATCTGCTGTCAGCATCAGACATTAGGAACTAAACTAAAGTATATTACTTGTGTTATATCGATAATGGAAGTATAGACGTAATAATTGTCATTTTTTAAATTGAGCATGGAAAGCATTAATTACACTCAGTAATCAGAGTTACCCAGCATCAGATGAGAGATGTTTTCTCTTCAGTATACTTTACAGAAACAAACATTTCTTACATATGTTTCCTTATTAAAAGTATATGTTTTTTGTAGTATTTATTGTGAAATAAGGTTTGTAATATATAACAATCTTTGTTCCTTAAATAATGAACATAGTGAATTAGGGGAAAATGTGCATTTCTTTCCTGTTACTTTATAACTTACACAATTTGGCATAACATTGGTAAACAAATCAAGAAACAAACAACCTTCTTTACATAATTTATATGTACACATATGTTAAAGAGGTAGTGTAAACCAGGAGTGCATTGTAAGAATTGTAATTACATTTTCTCATGTTCCATTGTCAGGTGCAAATTTTTCATTAGTCCACTCTCCAGAATTGAAGAGGGATTTATAAAATTCTTCACTGTATATGTATGTTTGTGTGTAACTATTTATTAGGTCAAACTTGCTTCCAGTAAAATTTTAAACTTAATTTGAATTTCTGGGTACTGGTTCATCTAAATGGGTGCAAACCAGCCCTAACTTACTCCTGAGAGCAACCATGCAAATTATTTAAATTTAACACTTCCTGTTTCATATCCTGGTCACAGAAGTAGCTCCTGTAAATCTTGTTAAATTTTCACACTTTGCATAAATAAACCCATATTGAAAGGTCCTGTCTGCTTAACCTCCATATATTTTGCAGGCTTCTGTAATATTTATTCCTCTGAAGTCAACACTTAAGATTTTCTTGAGGAAGTTAATTTCAGTTCCGCCATATTGGTTAATATACTGTCTCTATGTGCCACCCAAACATAAAGTTTCCCAAAAATGGCTCTTTTTACTAGAGAATGAAATAATATATAGATATCACTAACATCTGCAGTAATTTAAATATTATTTTTATGGTGAATGTTTAATGAAGTTCAAAGAGAAATATGTAGTTTAACTGTGTGTTCTGATCAGCTGTGAAATGTGATACCTGTGGTATGATCAGCTATGCAATGTGAAGTTTAATCGGTTGAATGGTTAACTATGTAATGTAAAGTGTGATCCTTGGTATGATGAACTTTGCAACAATCGATTGTTATCTGCAATGAACTAATAGGAGGTCTGAAAAGGTCAGCAGAATCACAAAGATAACATTTGGAAATATAACTGCATTCCTTCCTATTCCTGGTATAAAACAGTCTGATAGCACTATCTAGTCTTGATACTAAAAAGACTGGGGTTACAATACCCACAGAGAGAAAGATACCAGGCTGACAATTCTTGCACAGTCTGCAACACAAGGTTTGGCTGTGAGATGGATTAAACTGTCTTCAGGAGAATATCCAATCAGAATCATTACTTAAAAAAAACGGAATAATGGCCTTAAAGTCCTATACAGTGGTCTCAGGTACCTCTCAGGACGTACTGCAAGGTCTGCCAATGTATCTGGGTTGGGGTACGTCTGAGGATTTCCCAGTAATCCTCCTGTTCCTCCGCCCAGGAGAGATCCCAGTAAACCTCCCCCTCCAAAGTGGCTCCCTATAAGCCCACCGCCATCACCCCCACTCCCAAGAAGACTGTGACAGCCGAGGGCATCTGATGACGTGTAGTCTGACGAAACTGGGTAGGGCGAGCCCTGTATCTGCTGCACTTGAAGAAACAGAAGGGTTCGCACTTCAGGGTCCTGGTCCGTACGTCCCATTCCAAGCAGGTTGCAGAGTTTCCTCAGCTTCTTCTTCTTGAGCTTCTGCAACGTGCGGGAATCGACATCACTCTCGTCAGTGTCTGTACCTGCGTGTCCTATCAGAACCTGATTTATCAGCAACAGCAGAACAATGAAGACCTGTAGAAACCAGAGAAACAGCGTTAGCTGTATCAGTATTTAATTAACGGCGCTCCACAGAGGCCTCTGAAGTAGACGGAATTGCCTGGAATGACCAAGGTGAAATCCTGTATTCTGCACGTTAAAGCACCGCAAAATGGCAGAAGGATAAACATTTCATTACACACTACTCACGAACATTGAAACATGTAATCGAGAACCCTTCAGTTCCATGTCACCGAACACCGCAGCGCTGCCGTAGTTATGAGTTCGGGAGATCCTGGCTTCGATTCTCATCCAGGAGGTTGGCCATTCTGACTTTGGCTTTTCGTGCTACTCCTCAATCTCTATAGACGAATTCTCAGATATTAGAGACTCTCTTCTTTGCAAATTCTCCCATATAGGGCGTCATTAAGTAAACTGAAATCCTTCTTCAGCCCAGCTGTTTGACAGCTTCTGATTATTAAGCTTATAACAACTCCGAAAGTTAATGTTGACAAATGGGACGTGAAGATTAGCATAAAGTGCACATAAGGATTTAAGCAAAGGTCATGTTCAGAGTATGCCACAGCGACAGTCACCAGAAGAAACCGAGGTAGACCAGAAACATCATCTGTCGGAACAGCCACCAACTCAGCTGAGATTGGAACAGAATATTCCACGGTCGTTGCCTAGCAACGGGTCCATATGCCACAATATTTCATTGTCATGTTCAGAGTATACCACAACGACAGTCACCAGAAGAAACCGAGGTAGACCAGAAACATCATCTGTCGGAACAGCCACCAACTCAGCTGAGATTCGAACAGAATATTCCCCGGTCGTTGCCTAGCAACGGGTCCGTATGCCACAATATTTCACACAGTATTCAAGCAATATGAACTGTGACTTTTGCAGACCATACTTTCATCGCACATAGCAACGTTTCTTCCATTTTATGAAAGTAATTGCAATTAAATTGATCAGTAGAGTTGAAATAAGATCAGCAGGGAACCGTGGTGGTATTTAAATAGAGCCGCAAACGGTTAAGAGATAATAGTGAATTAATGAGCACAGTGTCTTACCGAAGTCGTCATGACGTCTTGTTTACGACGAGCCCGCTGCCGCACTGGTACATGGGTGCTCATTTTGGGAACGGAGTGAATGTAGATGCGGAAGTTTGGAGTCTGCTTTTTCTTTCTCTTTTATTCTCCTTTCTGGTTGTGTGTTGGGGTCTGCACGCGTGGGCTAGGATTGTGTAACTGCGTACAGTTCCTTGATTAACATTTCAGCTGAGTTGAAGTCTCCCGTGGGCGGAATGCGCCGACCAGTTGCCAGTGTGCAGACTTATACTTCAATCATTTACGTTGCCTCTGTATTTCCCGAGAGAGGCCCGGCTAGAAATGTACTGACTGTGTACTTCTCGAAACAGTCTTCTTCGATGTACTTTATCTATACGCTTTATAATAAATTAAGTTCCTATTTCTCGAGACATTACCAGTTCCTATAGAAGTGTAGATCAATGCATTCACCTAGACCCTGTCACTAGAAATTCTGTGTCATTGTGTCACTCGAGAAGATTCCAGCAAGAACACGTGTCCTGCACAAGTATATTCTTGAGACACTTCATGTATAAATACGATATCCGTATTTGCTACAGACCGTTTGCTTTCTGAATGACTTTCAAGCAGTAAACTAAATGTAATCAGTAAAAATGTAAAGTTATCCATGTGCTTAACTAATTAAGAACTACGCCATGAAGGCTTATGGGGGAATGGATGTATAGGTCCACGTTTTCTTGACATTGGCACTAGTTGGAGGTGATTGGTCAGCTTTACCCCCGGCGAAAGAGTCCCCGGTTCCCGTTGGATAGGAGGCTGGGTGGGCCCAGAACCGGTTTGGACAACGTGGAGAAAACAAAATTCTTGCCCCTACCGGGACTTGAAATGCGACCCTTCGGTCGTCCAGCGAGTACCAAGTCGTTGTACCGACTACGCTATCCCGGTTCCCAAATCAGTATACAAAGTAAAACGATATTATGTTTAAGTTATTAAGTTTATTCATCTCATAAATCCAAATGTTTCCTTAACAATTTTAAAACGCAGGTCCTTCTCTTAGCTGAGAAGAGGAATTGCACGTCCATGTGAGACTGGTTAACAATTTTGTGAGATATGACGTTCTGAGGGGAGTGATCATGAATTTTGATGTTTCAGTTAGCAGTTCGGTACATTTTAATTAGGACGTGCAAAGACGAAACATCGCTGTGAAACCTTAGTATTTCTTACAATTAAATATTAATAGCTTTCTTATAATTTCGCCCTGCTTATAATTTACTTTCTATAGTACTAGCATTAGAACACTTGTCCTGCATTCTCTCAGGATAAGAACCACTTCCCAAAGCTCCCGAACCCATTGGCTGCTCGTAATAAAAAATCGAGGCTGGAAATTGAAATGTTGTATCCGGACAAGATGGCAGTCCGTGAGAAATAATACACAAAGGAAATAAACTGCAGATATGTGCGGTGTTCTTACGGTCAGCCAGGTGCTACCCTCTTGTACTGCTGAATTCATTTTGTATAATTTGTATTCACAGCAATTAATATGAAGGCTAGTTTTCTGTGATGTGACGCCAAGTAGTTTGCTGGAAAGGTTTCGGAGCAACCTCCTGTCTCCATCTTCAGTTTAGCAGCACCTTCTCCCAAAAAGAAAATATTGGCACCATTTCATCAGACAATCCGTCGCAATATCCCAGAAGACTTTGTATTCATTTGGTTTACGGTCTTATAGTGAAGCTGTGAGTTCACAAAGTTCCAAAGTGAAACCTTAATAAAGTAAAAGTAAAGCTATCCCTGTAACAGGCTATGAAGGCCCATAGGGTTGTGAGACGTCGAGGCTCCCACATTATCTAGACAATCGGCTTAAAGATGGCGGTAAGGTTGTCAGCCTTACGCGCCGGCCGCGCTTTACTCCCCAGGAAAATTATTTAATTAATTCCTGGTACTCATTTCTGTTAAAGGCTGAGTAAACCCCAGGTCCTAGTGCGGCTGGAAGGATTAGGTGAACTGAAAAAAATCCAATGACCTCATCGAAACCTTCTTAATACTTAACAAAATTCGGATACAAACCCGCGATTCCTTGGATTCCACCAGCTAATATCGTAAGCAAACCAGCTCGGTTCTTTTTGTTCCTATTTGCTGTACAGGTTGCCTCTATTTTCAGTGTCCTTTTATGTATAAAGTTGGAACTTATGAATCCCTCGAGGAACAATTGTAGGGTTGCGATGCATTTTTTTAGCACGCCAAATTAATATTTTAAATTTACGAACTATATAAATTTTGTGGTGATCTGATCGCCAGAAGATTTTCTAATCGGTTCGTATGTACGCATTTTGACTACATTATTGCTACTACTCTGTAAGAAGTGACAAGTGTCCATATATCTGTCCGTCCGTCCCACACGCGTATTTCATTCTAAATTGTGGAAGTTTTGAATATGGAAAAGAGTTACAATTTTGGTTAAAGACGGAAAACGACAATAGTAAAAATTTTGTCTTACAAAGGTCCTAAAGTGAACGCTGAAACTTCATTGCTACGAGGACTGTATTGACCTGACGAAGGTTATTCTGAGGAAATGCGAATTTGCGTAAAGACAGAAGTTGCCTCACAAAGTGCTTTAATTGCCCGGCCTTCACACTGCTTAACGAAGAGTGACTGTCACGTGGGGTCACAGATGAGAAAACGGAAAACACACAAATATTAAAACATGGACAAGACAAATATAAGAACAGAAATAGCGGATCGAAATATAAAAGGAAAGAGAAAGATAGGAAATAAGGAAGAAAATATAGAAATAAATAGGCCTATTTAAAAAAGAAAAAGACATTTTCACTATCTTAACTACGAGTAATAGTTAAGTACAAAGGATTTTACCACATATAATGTTCACTTTTTGGTTAGGATGTCTACATACGAATACGCGTACATGTTTCGTACAAGATTTCGGGGGGCTAGTTGTAAATCAAGGAAGTATGCGCTTTGCCAGTTTGGTCTTTGTGTTCTCCGAAGAGATTTCGGCGAAGGGCAAGGACATCGGTTTATTTACAATTATTCTTAGGCTATTTAATGAATCTGAACTGAACTATCATTGAGAGAATAAATAACTCTTCTAATAAACGGATGTGAAACTTCCAAGAAACTTCCATGTTCTTCGGTGACGTAAGTTGATCCTACTGGATAAACTGGATAAACGCAGAAACAAAGTATTGAACATGAGTCAGGGTAAATGGTGGAAACAAGGAAATGAGTAAGAGAAATCATGTAAACTTTGATTCTCCTGCACCCTCTCCTCACATGCATGCACCCAAGGTTCAATTTTATCTGTTGTACTGAACCGTAACCTACGTGGCATAGCCGTGTAGCGATGTCTTAACATTCGTTTCTAAAGGGTTCTGACGATGGTGTATAACACAAAGAATTACTGGGCGTTTGGACTTTTTCCATCATCCGGTATTCTAGAGAATAGAAAACACGACGTTTCGGATACTGGATCTTCTCATTAACAAATTCCCAACTGTCTGACTAATGAAGATCTGGTCATAAACCCAGATTGGTGCTTTATTCCAAGACAGACTGGCCAACTGACCGTCGGTCGTAACATAAGCCTCAGACTCAACTTAGTAACTTCATAATCAGGATTTGAAGGGAAGACTTTATGTGTGATACGTGAAGTGGGGGCACTATGCTACAAGCCGGAAGGTCGCGGGTTCAAGTCCCGATGAGTTCATTGGATTTTTTCAATTGACCTAATCCTTCCAGCCGCACTATGGCCCTGGCGTCGACTCAGCCTGTAACAGAAATGAGTACCAGGAATATTCTTGGGGGTAAAGGGTGGCCGGCGCGTAGGGCTGACAACCTTACCGCCATCTCTGAGCCGATTGTCTGTAAAATGTGGGACCCTCAACAACTCACAAACCTATGGGCCTCCACGGCCTGATACAGGGATACCTTTAATTTACTTTTTTATCTGAAGTGTGTAATTCAGTGAGACTGTTACAGATCATGTGTTAAAATCCGTTGCAAGGAAACGGCTAGTGGAGACTAATAGACTGAGGACACTAGTCTCTGTGTCAGTGTTCTGTAAAATGTAGTCAAGAGTCGTGAGGGTATAAGAGGCCAATAAATCGAGTCGCTAACCGAAACCCCGTCTATAGTCACTCACACACCTGACAACACTTTCCCTTATTTAGGTCTATGGTCTTTTATCACACACTTCTAGCCCTGTCATCACCAGCGTTTCTATTCCATTTAATGTTTTTTGGTTAGCCTGATCAGTCCTTAGGTTCATTAAAATTGCTTTTATAAATTAGAGTCATATATCGTCGAAGGTACGATGAGATGCTTATGACTGGCAATAAGAAATTCGAGTTAGATAATAGCGACTGTTTTGAAGTCTGTGAGGATACCGGCAACTCGACGGGTACCTCTAGAGTACCTTCCTATCGAATGGGTACCGGGGGCCCTTTGCCCGGGGATAAAGCTGCAAGGGGGAAGCAAACCATTCACTTCCAGCTGGTGCCAATGATAAGAATACGTGGGGCTAAACCTCCACTGCCTCATACGCCTTCGTGTGATCCTTAATTAATTAAACAGAGATCAATTTGCCCTATCTCCAAAATATGCGTAGGTAGCTATCGATTACGAACATATCTGACGTCTTTGTCACTTTTATCGTACCATCACAGATATTTCAGGAGAGGTGTGGACACTGATCTTCCTCCACTCCCCCCCTCCTACGCAGTAAATATAAGAGTGGTTCAAGAACATCGCGAATCTAGCTTCGTGTTCCAGACGGTGTGACCGGTTCAAACGTCCTGTTGTTGACAAGCCGTCTTGGGATTTTTAGTCTCGCCAAACGATGTCATGGACTATCAAATAGGCCACGACATTTTCCGTCCACATCCTCCTGCCCAGTTAATCATACACACCATCCTCTCATTCGCCGTTATAATGCGTTAAGAAGTAAATCAATTAGTTGAATTGACCGATTCTTAGAATTTTTGGTAAATTAGTTTCAGTTGTTTAGGCTGTATTTCATCGAGCGAGATGTGAACACTCACGAGCATTTAGCAGATAAAAGTTTAGTAAAATGCTCACATGGACTACATGAAGATACTTTCGATATTCGCCTGGCAAGAATACGAGAAACCTGTTCGAGATTCGAATCAGAAACCCCCTGAATACAGATCCAGAATATCACCGCTGCACCGACCCGATCGATGCCCGGAAGGTTCATCTACGGGTACGCGATGACCTGCAAGCACCAGGTTGGAGATCACTGACCTGTGTTTTGTCATGTTGTCTCCCCACGCTTCAGTGATTAAGGGGATGCCCCTCCCGCCATTCTTATAACTTGAAGTGGGTCAGTACGAGGGCGGACGAACGAAACTGAAAGTGTTCTGTTTATTTTCCGACACCTACTTACAATTTCCAGCGTAGTGACTTTTGGTATTCCATCCGTTTATGACCGTCAGCCTACTGACGAGGTTATGTAACCTCGAATGAATTGCTGGACTGATGTTTTCTTCTGTGTCCTCAGATATGCTGGGATTGTACGTAAACAAGAGTATTTCCTCAAGTATCTCAACTCATAATTCATAATCATCCTTCCAGTCAATGCAACTTAACGTTCGCATTTTAGGAAGTAAAATGAAATAAAACGCTATGTGAGATTTAGGTTTTCACGGCGGTGAAGATAGTCTGGATTGTGATTCATTAGCCTGTTAGGTGGTTGCCGGCGTAGGAACCTGCTGCGTCTGTCTTTTTCCACTTTCACAGAAGCTGAGCAAAGTAAAGCTATCCCTGAAACAGGCCGTGAAGTCCCATAGGGTTGTGAGACGTTAAGGGTCCCACACTATCTAGAAAATCGGCTCAAAGATGGCGGTAAGGTTGTCAGCCTTACGCGCCGGCCGCGCTTTACTCCCCAGGAAATTTATTTAATTAATTCCTGTTAGAGGCTGAGTAAACCCCAGGGCCTAGTGCGGCCGGAAGGATTAGGTCAATTGAAAAAAATCCAATGACCTCATCGGGACTTGAACCCGCGACCTTCCGGCTTGTAGCATAGTGCCTTAACCACTACGCTACCGCCTACCCCTTCTGTGTTTGTCTACAGGTAGAGGCCTTGCGACGAGCTGATCACCCGCCCAAGGAGTCCTACCGAATGTGTAAGATCTAGAAAAACCGAAGTGAACGGAGAAGTCCATGGAGGTAGGCCTAGGCCCACTGGGGCTGTAGTGCCAAGGAAAAAAAAAACTAAAATTATAATATTCAATGCGAAAGTTCATCTTCGAAATATATCCCTCATGCGAAATATATTTTGAGATATCCTCGTTTATTTTACTGTGTATTTGTTCTCATTTGTGTACTATGCCAGGGCTAGGTACGAGTAGAAAGTAAAGTGTTTGTTAGGAACCAAGATTCTCCAGGTATTCCTCGTGGCACCTGAAAGTAGCGTACCTTTTATAAACTTCATTACGAGACACCATTCTGAGGGGTGTAATTTGTTTCAGCAAGGTAGAGCTTTTCGAACTCGGAAGCCGGGATCGTGGGTTCGAATCCCACTCAGAGCATGGATGTTTGTGTGCGTTTTTCTGTGTTTGTCTACAGGTAGAGGCCTTGCGACGAGCTGGTCACCCGCCCAAGGAGTCCTACCGTATGTGTAAGATCTAGTAAACCGAAGTGAAACGGAGAGTTTCATGGAGGTAGGCCTAGGCCCAAATGAGGGCTGTAGCGCCAATGAAAAAAAGAAAAAGGAAGAGCTTTTCGAACACACCTAATGAAATCTAGGTTTTGATAATTGCGAAACCAAATCATTGAATAGCGACAGTGAAATACTAAGCAACTGTTATCGCATTTTCTCTTGGATTTTTTGTTCGCAAGTACCAGTTCTGACAATAAAGAAAGAGAACTAGCCACCGTGTGCTTGAGCAGTGGACAGAAACCTCAGTATGGTTTGATGGCATAGGCATATCAGCATTTCACAGCTGTGTTGTTGTTGATGTATGACAGTCTCTTTCTTCCTGTCTGTGTGTGTTTTGGTGTCTTGTATCACGACAATGCGCCTGCTCACACGACACTGTCTGTGAGGGAGTTTTAGCTAGCAAACAAATAACTGTGCTTGAACGCCCTCCCTTTTCACCGGATCTAGCCCTCGGTGACTTTCTTCTGTTCCCGAAGATAAAGGGAATATTGAAAAGAAGACATTTTGATGACATTGATGACATCAGGAGTAATACGACGGCAGCTCTGAAGGCCGTTCCACAAAACGAATTTCAAAATTATTTTGAAGGGTGGACTGGCATCTGTGCATAGCTTCCCAATGGGAGTACTTTGAAGGCGAACACATTGTTATTCACAAATATATCGCGATGTATTCGCGAATTTTGTCAGACCACGTATGTTTCGTAAAAAGTATACATTACAGTTATAATACAGTTTTATTTCAGCTTAAACCTTTAGAATTCTAAATATTCCGAAAGAACGTAAAGGCGGTGATCACTGTTTAATATCAATATACATTTCATAATTTGTTCCTGTAACTGTGAAAATGCAGGAAATTAACGAACCGCCAGATTTTTATAGCCGAAATCCTGAACGTTGCTCTTTATTAATATATAAAAACTAAAATTCTATAAAGCGTAACGATTTTTTTATAAATAAAATATTTTCAAAACATGTAAGACAGCGAAAGATTTTACTCATTTGTTAAAAATTCTTTACACGTAATTGAATTTTAGTTTATATTAATTCACCAGATAATTCTGATCTCGGTAACTCACCTTGAGCGGCGCTGTTACATCCAGGATGTGAACTGGGAACTGCAGGTTGCTCGTGCCACATGTTGCGATTAAATTTCCAGATTTAAAGACGAGTTTAACGTATCTTTATTTCGTTCAACACCTGTGGATCACTTGTTCCTAAAATTGGTTAGTACACGCTAAGAATACATTTTGTCTTTCTTAAATTATTTTAATTTTTATTATAAAACGTAATATTACATAAAACACGTTTGAAGTTATTTACATGGAATCACTGCAAAATGGCGAGTTTTAATTGTCCTGTGTGATAACCATTACCTGATACAAGAGATCTGCAGTTCTCATGGCGATGTTGAACGAAACATCCTAAAATTAGAAAGTTAATGGTTAAACCAGAAATGTAACAAAGTACAATTTTGTATGACAGTAGATTTTCCTCGCTTGTTTATATTTTTGTTTTAATTATTTACTTTCGTGTTTGAAGGGTTTGCGTTCATGTCATACATTAATTTGTCGTATAAAATAGTTTTTATTCTTGAAGAAAGCAGTCTTCTGGGATTTGGCACCGTGTATATGTGGTGTTAACCGACGTTTCGGAGGAACGTATCGTCTCCATCTTCAGGCTAGAAGAAAAATATAAGAAATCTGCAAGCGAAGAGACCGTGAGAACCGGTAAAAGCAGAGTGCGATCTCTTCGCTTGCAGATTTCTTATATTTTTTCTTCTACCCTGAAGATGGAGGCGATACGTTCCTCCGAAACGTCGGTTAACACCACATATACACGGTGCCAAATCCCAGAAGACTGCTTTCTTCATAGTCACCGCCGTGAAAGCCTCAAATCTTACAAGAAATATTATGTATCACTAAAACCGTTAAATTGTATCTTCTATACAGACGGAATTTAATTGTATAAAAGTGATTGAACTTACAAGTTAAAGCTAAATTAATTTATTGGGTTAAGATTTAAGTAGTGAGTTTTGGTTTCATGTTAATAACCAATTTAAAATACGTATATCCAGGGAATATTATTTCCCTAAAATTTGGAACTCCTTGTGATGGGCCACGCCAGATCTAGATTGGTGCAACTGTCTGTCTTATATGTAAGGCATATGATCATCAGTTACTTCAGTTTCTGGCAAAATAACGCAGCTATGGTTCTGCACCATGTTTCCCTAAATAACAGGTGCTACGCTTATTTTCAGAATTTCTATAATTTATTTACCCCCCTTCCCCCATAATATCATGAAATACACATTTGCGGGAAAATCTGTAAAATCACCACCACCCACTCTTATAACCATAATCTGACCCACGGTAGCCTCCATAGCTTCCAAGACTATATCCACCTTCATAGGGGCGATAACCCCCAGTACCTTGGCTATAATAACTGCCTTGACGATAACCGCCATAACCCCCATCATATGGCCGATATCCCCCATAACCACCCTGACTGTAATAATCACTTGGTCTGTATCTATACCCATAACCGCCATAGCTGTAGCCATTCCCATAGCCGGAACCGGGTCTCGAACTATAGTCATAGCCATAGCTTGGTCTCGAGCCCCCATAGCTGTAGGAAGGTCTGTATCCGCCATATCCTCCGCTCACATAATTCGGTCTAGAGTCCCAGCCTCCCCCTGCATAGTTCCAGCCACTTCCGTATCCGCCATAGCCGCTTCCGGATCCGCCATAGCCACTTCCGTATCCGCCATAGCCACTTCCGTATCCGCCATAGCCGCTTCCGTATCCGCCATAGCCGCTTCCGGATCCGCCATAGCCGCTACCATAGCCACCATAGCCGCTTCCGTATCCGCCATAGCCACTTCCGGATCCGCCATAGTTCGTGCTGGCCTCTGTAGCTACGGCGATGAAGATCACTACTGCAAACGGGACCTGGAATGTAACAGCATGTCAGAATGTGAGGAGCACAAGCACTGAAAGTGTTCCAAATGCATCCTTCGGTATATTGCGTAACTTGTTGGCCTAGATGTCTATTTAATGCAGACACAATTGTACTATTACAGTCAGCTGCTGCATAAAGTCACGAAATATTCTTATTCGTATTTCGTTAAATATAATCAATGTTGGAAAATATTTCGAATATAAATAGTGGATCTTAATCAACTCTGTGTTTCATGTTATGTAAAAAGTGTATTTTGCGTAATGGGCCGCTTTCAAGAAAACCGACGGAGTCCGAGTTGTACTTCATGATAAGAGAGATTACTTTGACAATAAGTTTCGAAACGAAATTCAGCGGATAAAAATTTCATTGCATACACCAGTACCAACATTTTTCGGAATCTGTCAGCTGTTTTGTAAAAGAAGCACAGGGAATTTCGAATCGACACGACCTCCTCTTCATCATGCTTTCCTCGTATGTCCTTTGTGCCAAGGACGAGGAAGAATGCCGTTTACATTGGTACAGGTATGCTGCCTTTCGTAATTAACTGTAATGCCTAGCGTTGAATGAGTTACTTGACGATGCTGTTTCAACTGCATAGGTTATGGGGCTGTCGCATGGAAGGTGATCATAATCGGTGAAAATATAAGAATTATCAGACTGCCGTGGCCTATTCGATGGTGCTGTACCGGCATTGGGACGTAGAAACAACAAATAATTAATTGTGGATAATCTGAAACCTGACAGAGAATCGAAACGGCTTTCTCAGGAACAGAAAATGAAAGACAAAAATGTGACATTGCTGGTGGCGTGTGAAATCAAGTGAAAATCTACGGATATATTGTGGGGTGAAGGGAGGAGGAGCTTCCGAATGACCTCTTGGTATGTTTTCATTCAGAAAAAAGTACCTAAGTGGGAACACAAGGTTCTTCATAACAAATGACGAGCCTGGACCGACGTTATTCAAACGGACAGCCGCACGCGTCCGGAAGTAGTTGCTATTGAGCAAGCGGTGACGTTTCGAATCTTGGACGACACTGGGGTGTTCTGAATAAAGATCCTCTTTATTTCTTCTCTTCTCCTAGGTAAATACCGGGAATAGTAGCCAGCTTAACTGACCCACCGCCGCTTCCTCTCCGCCTCTCTCAGGGGCGTTAAATAACTGATACAGCGACATTAACCTACTGTCCATTCAAATTTGCCGACGGTTATGGTGATGGGATAGTTCAGTCGGTACAGCGACTGGTTACGGGCTGGACGACTGAGGGGTCGGAGTTCGAGACCCAGTACGGTCAAGAATTTTCTCCTTTCCATGTCGTCCAGGCCGACAATGGAGCCCACCCAACTTCCTACCCAAGGGGTACTGGCGGTTCTTTCTCCGGGAGTAAAGCGACTGGGGCGTGAAGCTGACCACTCACCTCCAGCTAGTGCCAAGGTCAAGAAAATATGGATCTATACATCCACTCCCCCATGCGTCATGTAGTGCTTAATTAGTTAAGCACAGGGACCCTTTACCCTACCTTACCTTTAAAGAACACCAAAGTTATGCAACCTTCTCTACTTAAGGGGCACAACTGTGCGGAGCAGGGCCTTCTTGAGATGCTGATGTCTCTGAACTTGTGTGGAGCCAGTGGGTTCATTGCCATGCCCACAAGAGACCCCACTAGACCCTGTTCCAAATCTTTCGACTCCAATCTAATTAAGCAGGTCCCACACAACTTAAAGGTGTATGGTTAATGGAGTCTTAGTTCCATCAATTCTTAAACTCGATAATATTTGGAGGTGGGTGATCAGCTTCACGATACAGCCACTTCCCTGTTTCCACAGGAAAGAATTCTGCCCCTGCCGGGAACTGAACCCCAGTCATCATTATACTGACCGAGCTATTCCCCTTCATCTCATTCTTCGGGTCTATTTTAATATTATCTTCCCACGTACGCCTCCATCTCCAGAATGGTCTCTTACTTCTAGTCTTTCCGGTCGAAACACTACCAGTTTCTCACCTCCTCGTGTGCGCTACATGTCTCTACTATCACCCCTCCTTGCTGTAGACAGCCTAGTAATATTTGGTGATTATAACATATCGTGGCCGATCACAGTGGCCACGTGCGGTCTAAGGCATGGGCTGTCTTCACACGCTCGAACTCTGGGATCGTGGGTTTGAATCCCACTTGAGACACGGATGTCTGTGTCAGCTTATCTTTTGTTTAGGTAGCAGTCTTAGGACGGGCTAATCCCTTGTCCAAGGAGTCCTACCAGCCGTGTATAGGATCAAGAAACTGAAAAAGTAGCCAATGCCCAACAAAGGGCTGTAGAGCCATAATAATAATAATAATTATAACACTGTTACTGCCGATCACAGTGGCCGCGCGTTCTAAGGTGTGAACTGTCTTAGCTCGCTCGAACACCGGGACTGTGGGTTCGAATCCCACTGAAGGTATAAATGTCTGTGCGCATATACTCTGTTTTTATATTGTTCCGTGTGTAGGTAGAGGCCTTGCGATGGGCTGATCCTCTGTCCAAGGAATCCTACCGTCTGTGGAAAAAATATTACGAAATTGCAGAAGAATCCAGGGCCCAACAAAGTACCGTTGAGCTATTGATGAAATGAATGAATGAAATAACATATCCTGAGATCCTTAGTATACAACTGTATCTATCGCTTTGTTACGGTTTCTCTCTGCGGTCATGTCCTCCGTCGTCCTCATTTTGTTATTCCACTACGGAGACAGACCAAGTTTCACACCCATATGAAAAAAAGGCAAAAGTACCTTCTTTGTATTTCAATCTTCAGACTTCTTACACTGTTACCTGCAAGATGACAGACTTTTAACTGAATAGCAGCCAGTATTCTCCACCTATCCTCGTAATTTTTTCTTGAATGCAATCTTTATATTTCTGCTCTTTTCCAACTTGCGCCATATTTTCCGATTAAGTAGAAATTTCCTCATCGCCATGTGAAGGTGCGTGATTAGCTTCACGCTTAGACCGCTTTCTCTACAACGGGAGTATTATATTTCTAATATCTGAAAGAAATATTTTTCTTAGCTTATCTGAGAAGTATGTTGAACAGGTCAACATTCCTCGCTGCGCCTCCTGAGAACCTGTTGAATACGCGTGATAAGCTTGCTTAAGAAATGTGTTACGAAACGCAAACCCACGTCTGATTTCAAGGATCGTGGATGAAACATTTTCGTTACACATTTCCTAATATTTCTCAGGGAAAGTTGGTAGCTTGTGACGTACACTTAATTTCGTTTCTAATTTAAATATCATCTCGAGTGTCTAGGTGAAGGAAGAATGATGTCCTACTTTCAATTTCTGAATCAGAATTTTTAATTGTTCTTTGAATGTTGTCATACTTTCTCGTATCTTAACCAATATTACTGCGACAATAAAATCATGGAGGATGAGCTGGACGGATCATGTAGAACGCATGGGCGACATGTATGCGATAGGTTTGCTTACAAACATGAAAGGAAAAGACAATTTGAAACACTTAGGCATAGATGAAAGGATAATGTTAAAGAGGATCTTAAAAAGCTATAGTTGTTTTGAATTCGATAAAGAATCTCCGGTTTCCATAAAAGGCAGCGAATTTTCTGACTAGCTGAGCGACGGTTAGCTTTTAGGAAGAGGCGTGTTTAATGGAGTTATTTTTTTTTTTGCGTTGTAAATCCACTGTTCACACTATCCAATTTCAACGGAAGTTTTCTAATATTTGATTAATAGTACTAGCAAGGCATATATTGGTCGCCTACATAACAATTTTCTTAAAAATAAAAATAAAACTAAACAAAATTAAATTATTGGTAGTGTCAGTATCATTCTTATTGTGCTTGTACTATACTACTACCCGTGCACATGCGCACGAGAGAGCGTTTTCGTATTTCGGCAGAGCTAGAAGTTGACTTGACCGCTTATTGAGAGGCTTCTGCGGACATTCACAACGAATATTGAGAAAAACATGCCTATCCGCTCCGCCATGTCTGTCCATCTGTCGGATATAACAGCTCGAGAACTGCTGGACAGACTGTCGTGAAATGTGAACGCGAAGAGGTTTACTAATATCCGTCGATATATTCTAAGTTTGATTAAATTCGGACGAGAAATAACGGACATTTTACACGAAGGCTAACATGCATTTCTGCGCGCATCCCCATTGTAACTGGCTGTTGTTTCTTTTTTTAGAAAAAAGATTCCATAAAAATTTATACGTATGAATGTTATGACCAACGCAATTTGTCAGTAAGTCTTACTGTTTTAGAGATAATTAAGCAGAATTGTTGCACTGTTTGTACATTTCTTAAATTTTTTTTTTCCTTGGCACTACAGCCCCAGTGGGCCTAGGCCTACCTCCATGAACTTCTCCGTTCACTTCGGTTTTTCTAGATCTTACACATTCGGTAGGACTCCTTGGGCGGGTGATCAGCTTGTCGCAAGGCCTCTACCTGTACACAAACACAGAAAAACGCACACACACAAACTAAACATCCATGCCCTGAGTGGGATTCGAACCCACGGTCCCGGTTTCCAAGCGAGCGAAGACAGTACATGCCTTAGACCGCTCGGCTACCGTGACCGGCAGTGTATAAGAATAATATATAAGAATTCAGTTCGTACCTCACAGGAAACAGATCCGAACCCACGATCCCGGTTTCCAAGCGAGCGAAGACAGTACATGCCTTAGACCGCTCGGCTACCGTGACCGGCAGTGTATAAGAATAATATATAAGAATTCAGTTCGTACCTCACAGGAAATAGATTCGAACCCACGATCCCGGTTTCCAAGCGATCGAAGACAGTGCATGCCTTAGACCGCTCGGCTACCGTGACCGGCCACATTTCTTAAGTAGTCTTGATTATTTCCTTCGAATTCTGGGGCAATATTCTCATTACCTTTCCGCCATATTTGACATAAGACTCAATTAAAGTAAGAAGTAAAGCTAAACCGGGGCTTTTATAACTCTATTTATCTATCTACGTGTATCTACCCATTCATCCATTCATCCATGGCTCTACAGCCCTTGTGGACTTTGATTTTTCAGTTTATTAATCTACACACAGACGGTAGAACTTCTTGAACGGGAGATCAGCTCGTCACAAGGCCGCTACCGACACACAAACACAGAATAAACACACAGACATCCATGCCTCGAGTGGGATTCAAACCCACGACCCCAGTGTTCGAACGGGCGAAGACGGTTCACGCCATATACCGCGTGGGCACTGTGATAGGCCATGAAGACGTATGGGGGAGCAGAAGTATAGCTCCACCATTCTTAACATCGTCACTAGATGTAGACGAATATTCAATTTTAGGTCAATGCCGGTCTATCCCCCGAGAGAGACAGCCCCTGTACCCATTGTAGAGGGGGCTGTCTAGGCCTCAGTGCCTCTTTGGACCTCTATGGATAAGAGAAGCGTCTCCTGTCCCTACCGGTAATAGAACTCCGTCTCCTCGCTCTTCCAGCCCGTAGTCGCTATACCGACTAAGCTTTATAAAAGAATGTCTGAGGTTTTCCTCAGTCGTTTCAGCCAAACGTAGGGTGATTGTCAGATATGCCCTCATGTATATCCCTCCCGAGCGACTATTCCGTTAAATGTTGCAGCTTACGCAATCGCTAAACATTCAATTAATCAATCAACATATTTTCTGGCAATATTGCCAATTTTGGGGGTTTTGATGTCAACAGTTTTTCAAGCGACACGCTGACAGATGTCTACAGCTCCCCGTTAGATCTCTAGGTGTACACATGTATACTAAATGAGGAAGAAGTCAGCATAGTACAGTCACTGACGTTTCTGCACCACCAGAGGCAAACACTATTCGTATATCACATCATGTCAATATGGGCTCTGGGACCCACCCAACCTACTATCCATTGGATACCTGGGTTTGTTTACCCAGGACAGAGCGGCTGAAGCGTGAAGCTGACTACGCAATCCCATCTAGTGTAGAACTGTACAAGTTGTGACTCTTTCTTTGCCTTCAAGGTTCCTTGCCGTTCTTCATATTGTGGCTCTTAGACTCAGGAGCAATTTTGGTCTTTTAAGGTCTTGAATGAGCCTCTGACCCAGTAATTCTCGCTCTCCAAGGCTCCGTTGGACAGTCACGATATTCAGTCATCACCGTGTGGCAAGTTTCTTGCAACGTTCAGTTAATATCTTAACGAAAACCAGAATCATAATATTCTTTGGGGGGGGGGAAGTGAGTGAGAAAGAAACTGATCGACGTTGTTTCCCTAGAAACTAAATATGTGTTAGCTCTGGCTGTTTGCCTTCCTCTTCTTCTTCTGTTATTTGACAAAACTGCACATATTTACAATGGGGCACGTGGTAGCGTAGTGGTTGACGGGGTTAAAATACCGATGAGGTCATTGGATTTTTTTCAGTTGACCTAATCCTTCCGACCCTGGGCCCTATGGCACTGGGGTTCACTCAGCCTCTAGCAGAAATGAGTACCAGGAATTAAATAAACAATTTTCCTGGGGAATAAAGCGCGGCCGGCGCGTAAGGCTGACAATCTTACCGCCATCTTTGAGCCGGCTGTCTAGATAATGTGGGAGCCTCAACGTCTCACAACCCTATGGGCCTTCACAGCCTGTTACAGAGATAGCTTTACTTTGCTTTACATATTTACAATGTTGTATAGGCTTGAATTCCCCTGATAAACTGAGAACACGCGCTCGAATTTTTTTGCGAGGATTGAAGATAATCATGAAAATATTTTAAAGGGTTGGTTCCAGGTCTAATTTCGTAACAAATTCTTTCACATAGGTGTCAGGAGTAAGAGCCATTACGTCACACTTTTCGGTGACGCTTCATTTTGTTCGATCGTATCTTACAGACTAACTGAGTAACAGGATCCGAAGGCTCAACGCCTCTGTTATTAAAGTCTGAAGTTAAACATGTACCACAGCCACTAACTAACTAATCAGCTACCTAACTAACAAATGCCCTGATAGTGGAACCCTAAGGCCCAGCACAATAATTGGCAAATTTCGGCAACTAACTCCATTCTGCTAAGGCATGTACTGTTTTCGCTCGCTCGGAAGCCGTGATCGTGAGTTCGAATCCCACTTAGGGCATGGATGTTTGTGTGCGTTTTTCTGTGTTTGTGTACAGGTAGAGGCCTTGCGACCAGCTGATCACCCGTCCAAGGTGTCCTACCGAATGTGTAAGATCCAGAAAAACCGAAGTGGAACGGAGAGTTTCATGGAGGTACACCTAGGCCCAAATGAGGGCTGTAGTGCCAATGGAAAAAAAAACTCCATTCTGAGCCAGTTGAATTCAGTTCATATAAGGTTAAGTAAAATTGTCCCTACGTTTAATTAAAAACCACGCTGTGACTTATGGGAATTAACCTCGGAATTACATGGAAGTGAGTAGTCAGATTCACGACCCGGCCGCTTTAACCCGGTGTAAGTGCTTCCGGTACCCATTGGACATGAGGCTGGGTGTCCCCAGAGCAATTCCGGACGCTGTGAAGGAGATAAAATTTTCTCCTTTTGCAGGGAACCTAACCTCGATCCCCATTCAACCAGTTGTCTGGTCACTATTGGCCGAGATATCCAGACTCCATTTATCTAAGATTAATAAGGATATTGTCTACACATTTCCTTCTAGAATTCGGGTTTCGCAACAGGAAAAATTTTATGACAAATCTTTGTTAATTCCATGTGAAATACCGATCCTGAATGACCAACCCATTTCGTCTGTTTGCAACTGCTTGATCAGGCTGTCCGAAGCTACCTTCCATAAGAAATCAGCCACCAACATTAATAATATTAGAACACCAACGTTCAACACAACTGGCACCAAATACCGAAATTCTTCAGACTATTAAGTCAAATTATTATCCTCAAAATAATCTATTCTAAGATCTACTTAATAGTATTCTTTCATTTTTTGGGGGTCTTCCAATTGGCCTCTTTCTAAGGGCCTCCACTGGCCGCGCCATAGCTCAAGCGGTTAGTCGTTGGCTTCCCACCGCGGCGGCCCGGGTTCGATCCCGTGTCTGCTCAAGTGGGATTTGTAGTGGACAAAGTGGCGCTGGGGCAGTTTTTCTCCGAGTACTTCGGTTTCCCCTGCCAATCTTCATTCCACCAACTGCTCCACAATCACCCTCACCTATCATCTGGGGCTGGTACAATAGGCCAGAAGTGGCCGCAGTACAAGGGACTTAGTCCCACCCAACTAGCATTAAAAAAAATTATATTATTTTATCACTTTCGTTCTGGTCTCCAATTGGCCTCCACGGCAAGCATTCAGGCAATCAAATGGGCAGATCTACTCACCAGAGTTCTCATCTTGTGACGTAAGGCCATCTAAGTATCCCGTGGTCACGGCACGAGGTGTGTGTCCTGCTCCACGGTTTGTCTTCGCCTTTTATAGTTTCCGCTGTGGGAGGCAGTGTAGTGTAACGATAGAATCGCCCCTTGTAACCCAGACACCACCTATTGCCCACCTGTTCGTTTATTGGTTTCTTATCAACTAACAAGTCTATTCGAATTTAATGAACCTCTGATTATAATGCGCGACCCAATTTTGAAACGTTAAATTTACTCTCGATGGCAAATATGGTTAGTCATGTAGAAACAATGACAGGTGGAACCAGCAACGAAATTGTTGCAGATTAAACAAAGAGAAAGGGTTCTTTTTCCTTGGCACTACAGCCCCAGTGGGCCTAGGCCTACCTCCATGAACTTCTCCGTTCACTTCGGTTTTTCTAGATCTTACACATTCGGTAAGACTCCTTGGGCGGGTGATCAGCTCGTCGCAAGGCCTCTACCTGTAGATAAACACAGAAAAACGCACACATACAAACTAAACATCCATGCCCTGAGTGGGATTCGAACCCACGATCCCGGTTTCCAAGCGAGCGAAGACAGTGCATGCCTTAGACCGCTCGGCTACTGTGACCGGCTGAAAGGATTTAACATTAATTTTTTCATTAACATATTTAAAAATAGCTTACTTGTCGCGACACACAAATTGAAAATGGCTGTTGTAAGGGAATAACGTTTTAATTGTAGACTATGAGTGGTTGGGAACAAAGCGCTGAGGAAAATAATGGGATCATAAGACCTAGGAAGTAACACGGGAGTAATGATAATTACATAAAGAGACAAATCATAAACAATTCTCTTCATCTAATAACGTTAGAACGAAATTGGGCCGATCAAAATGGCCGCACTCTCTAAGGCATGAAACATCATCGGCCTCTCAAGCACTAAGATCGTGGGTTGGAATCCCACTCGAGGCATGAATGTCTGTCTTCGTTTATTTTGTGTTTGTGTTAGGTAGCGGTCTTGCGTCAGGCCGATCCCCCGTCCAAGGAGCCCTATCTACTGTTCACAGGATTCACGATTTGAGACTTAATTCTGATTGGGAACAAACCAGAGGGCTTAACCCGCCAAGGGAGACGAAGAGAACGAAACGGATTGGCACAAATAGTACAAATTAAGAACTGAGAACTGCATACAAAATTTTGGTTATAAAAGCCGAAGGGAAGTGGCAGCTAAGAAATCTATGCGTATTTTGGAGAATAGGAATATAATAATAAATGAGATTATGGGGTGGGATTAACTGAGTGAATATAGGGTCCAGTGGCCAGTTTTTGTGAACATGGCAATTAAAAACCTGGTTCATTTCTAGCGGGGAATATCTTCACCAGATCAATAAATGAGATCTGTTCCAAACGGTCCTTGCACCGTTCATTCATTGATCTTGTTTGAATATTGAACAATACTAATTCATTTAATTCCAAAAATATCTAAGTTTTCTGCAATACCCGATGCTCGCAAAAGGCGGGCCGAAGAGCGACATATCCAACCCACTGCACCCTCCTTTATTTGAACATCTCTGCGCCTTGTATTTACAAACACATAGTCTGAGATAAAAATTGCGTCGCTGTTGAAGGGAAGCAAGCAAAACCTCATTCTGAGGCTACCGGATACGTGAAGCTTCACACGTTTAACGAGAGTGAGTTGGTGAGGAAAAAAAAAATACAGTCCTGTGTAAATGTTCCGCCCTCCTGTTACTCTCTCTCTCTCTGTCACTTAGATCACAATGTTCTCGGTATTTCGTTCTCAGACATCGAATGTAGCGAAATGATTTCGTATTTGTTGTTTATTTAGCAATCCTGACATATACAACTATAATGTTGCCTGTGGTTCTGTATGGGTGTGAAACTTGACCTCTGACATTAAGGGAGGAACATAGACTGAGGGTGTTTGAGAACAGGGTGTTGAGGAGAATATTTGGAACGAAGAGAGATGTAGTGACAGGAGGTTGGAGAAAACTGCATAATGAGGCGCTTCATAACTTGTACTCTTCTCCAAGTATAATTAGAATGATCAAGTCAAGGAGGATGAGATGGACATGACATGTAGCACGAATGGGAGAAATGAGGAATTCATGTAGGGTATTGGTGGGAAAGCCGGAAGGAAGGAGATCACTGGGAAGACCAAAACAATATTAAAATGGATCTTAGAGATATAAGATGCGATGGTATGGATTGGATTGATCTGGCTCAGGATATGGACCAGTGGAGGGCTCTTGTGAACACGGTAACGAACCTTGCAGTTCTATGAAACGCAGGGATGTTCTTGAGTAGCTGCACAACTGGCAGCTTCTCAAGAAGGGCTCGGCACCATGATTGAGTGAGCGTCTATAGTACGAACTTTTCAAAAATATTTAACCTCTCTTTTTCGTCAGTTGATAACAGGGCATAATGACCTTTACGTAGTTCCCCGCTAAAAACGGAGTTACCCTTTCTAGAATTTGACCACAAGTACCAGTCGGTGGTGAAGTTTTTTGACCTTCAGATACAAAATAAATGTTGGAAGGTTCTATAGACCTGTGTTTCACTAACAGCCATTTTTTTTCGGCATTGCCTTCATATACCCCCAGTTTTCTATGCAATTTTTGTAATCTCCCCTCATGTCAGCATGCAGACGCACCTTAACCTGGCCGCATGCGGAACACATACGCGGAAACTCCAAAATGAACAATTTCCATTCGTAGCTACAATTTCCAGAGAGAATCTCCCCGCTGATGCACTCTTATGCACTAAACCGCGATTTCATTAGAAATCCAGGATATTGGCAACGGGAGTGCGTTTCTGGCAAAGGTCATTACTGTAGCTTCGCGGGTCTGTCCATACGCCCAGCGACTTCTGCAAAAGGAGAGGAAGAGAAACCATGCCCATTGATACAGCACCATGGACGCCGCCAGGACTTTTTCCACGGGCAGGAAGTGATCATTTTCCCAAGGGTCAGAAGATGTGTTTACAAAATTATTTTTATTCCGTAAATGGCAGTGTTTACTGATCGTCCTGGGATGTTGAAGAGAGAAAAATAATTTTAAAAAATAAATACATTTAATTTGGACTATTAATATTTGTCATATTTCCCTTTTCTTAAATTTTCATCTATTTTCCTAAAATCCAGAGGTTGGGGGCAGACGATAGGTTCCCCCCAGCCGGCTCCCATTTGCACCTTCAAAAATATTGCCCAATAATCACAATAACCTTGAAATATTAGGTCATGGTTGTCTTCATCTTTGTAGGTTCTTGTGGCCTTCACATCTGGAGTATCTTCGTTAATCTTTTGAAAACATGTGGGAAGATTTAGTAAAGAAACCTGCACAATAGGCTCCCACCTTAGTCACAAATGACAAAGTGTTTTCGCTGTCACACGTCAGTCTAAACAGATGAGGATTATTGCAGATGCGAGTCTAAGTATTGATAGATTAGTCTTCTCTTGGGAGGGGTTCTATTGCCCTCGATGTAACGCCATGTAGTCAGCGAAAATTTTGTAGGTACATATCGCGTCCATCTTCAGGGTCGAAGAGTAAACCAAGCAAAGAACCAGCATAAAGCTGACAGCGAGCAGAGAAAGCTGCCTGCACGAAGGACAGGAGACGCTTCTACGATAAACAACTGAATTTTCGTAAGTTTTGAGGTTTTCACGGCGATGACAATGAAGAAAGTCGTCTTCTGGGTTTAGGCGCCGTGTATTCTTCGTTTTGGCCAAAGGTTTCGGAGGAACGTATCGCCTCCATCTTCAGAGCAGTTGAATGGCTTGGAATACAGAGAGCAGTAGCTGTAGTGATAGGACTTTCAACTGCTCTGAAGATGGAGGCGATACGTTCCTCCGAAACGCCGGCCAAAACGAAGAATACAAGGCGCCTAAACCCAGAAGAAGACTTTCTTCAACTGAATTTTCCTTTAAAAATTATATATCTATTTTTTTAATTTTTAATGCTGGGAAATTCTTAAGTAGCTGCAGAATTGGCGGCTCCTCCAGAAGGGCTCAGCTCCGTAAGTAAGCAAGTAGGTCTACTAACACATCTTAGCAACTGGTAATCAGCGTTCATACAAGTAAAGAAGTTGAGTAAGACAAGAACAGACGCTCCATGATTTAGGAATGCACTTACACAAATCACTTGTACTTCTCCACAGTAACTCGTCACGTCGGAAGAGAAACGTTTCTTATCTTGTAAGGCAGTGTTGGGTTGCATCACAGACAAGAACAAGGGAAAGAAAGCGGAGATGTTCCGAAATGGTTTCGCAAAATGTTTTATGAGTAGAGTTCGTTGTTCTTTCGTTTCAAGAAAATGGAATTGCGTTGCTTCAGAATAATTCACTATTTGTGGTGAATTTTATCTTGGGGACAGTGGGTTCATGTCCGCTGTTCGTCACTTGACGTAATCTATAAAGGGGTTTCTCTATTTACTGCACATATAATGTCCACCGAACATTCAGGTGTTACTGTAAAGCTGCGTTTCCACTCAGTGCGTAAAATGTCAATCTTCACATTAGTACTCCTTCAAACAAGCCTCTCAGTCATCATAACTTGTCCACACGAATTCTCTCCCAGCTCCCTGACCATACACACTACTCTCTACCCCTTATTATTATTATTATTATTATTATTATTGGAGGGGGTGGGTTTCCGCATGCACCACGACCTGTGGTCTATTGTACGTCCCCCTGTGATATTCTACCAGTCTCTATATCCTACCGATACTGGTGCGTGCCATCAGTCCCGACTCAGCCAGCGAGTTCGGCCTCTACTGGCTCAGCGGTATCTAGATGGTTCCCCCATCTACCAGAGGCGTTAGACACTATTGTTGGGCGGGAAATATCCTTATAATTTGGCCCAGAGGCCTCCTTGAGACATGAGGTACTTTTACGTGCCGTAAAGCTACGACACGGGGCCCACGGCTCTTCTGTGTTCCCTGTCTAAAATGCAACAACCGTCCACTTCCTCTCCCTATAACTGACTGCCTCTTTTCAATCACCCTCAGACAGCTCCCAGCCACAAGTCCCTAAGTGGTCATTAAGGGAAAACAAGGTAGAGACAAGGGTCATGCTAGGCGCCCTCCCGCAACTCTTTACCGAGATATTTATCTTAAATCTTTTCAGGTCTACAAGGTACACGAGTAGGCAATTCAAGACCCCTTCTGGCAGGTCTCGCATAATGTCAAATCATGGATTTATCACCCTGCCTATCTTGACGGAAGAGAACACTAGGAGCGAGCTGGCGACGTTAACTGGACGGTCCAGGGATGGTACCTCGCCGGAGTAGCGTCTCTCAGGATGTAAAAACAATGTATAAACTGATCATAACCACAATTAAATAATTTTCAGCGAGGGACGTACAGTTATAAAGGTGAGGAATTCCTCCGTGTTAAACCTGTGATATTCCGAGTTATACAGGACCTCTGTGTGACAGTTACTAAACCTGAATATAAGTGAATGAAAATTGGTGTGCAACAGAGCATCAGAAAACAGGCCTTTCAGGAGTGCCACCTGCCTAGATGTGTTGTGGTAATGACTGAATACCAGTATCCTGTGAGACACAAAAGGGACACGTGACAATCTTCACGCCATCGAACTTGGACACAGGATCTACATAAGAAAGAAAGATACAAAGAGGCCGGGGCTGTTGTATTACTGTAAGCCTGTATTTTGGAATTGAACCCTGGTCTGGTTAATGATTATCCTTAGGTTTTTCTTTGATTCTTCCTTCGAGAGCGATCCAATTCCCTCATGGGAAGCTTCCAGCAGCAGTGCAACAGCCCAGCTTGGTTCATCAGCGTACGGGAAACAGTCCGCTCTTTAGGATAGGTGCTCTGAAGATCGCTAGCTCCTCCTTCCAAAACCTGACCTATTCATCACTCATAGCCGTATTTTCTCAGTCGATTCCATGGGCTCTATAGCCTCTCCAGTTACAGCAGCATCGTTACAAACCCCAAGACTAAATTAACACTATAAAATGGTTTTATTAATACAAGACCACCGCCACGCCTCCCCTACGTAAACAGTAAAGCTATCCCTGTAACAAGCCGTGAAGGCCCATAGGGTTGTGAGATGTTGAGGGTCCCACATTATCTAGAGAATCGGCTCAAAGATGGCGTAAGGTTGTCAGCCTTACGCGCCGGCCGCGCTTTACTCCCCAGGAAAATTATTTAATTAATTCCTGGTACTCGTTTCTGTTAGAGGCTGAGTGAACCCCAGGGCCATAGTGCGGCTGGAAGGATTAGATCAATTGAAAAAAAAAATCCAATGACCTCATCAGGACTTAAACCCGCGACCTTCCAGCTTATTCAGGCCAATTCAGTTTCTTAAACAATTATCTTATGTTGCGGAATCCCCTCTTTTCAGCATCACGCCATTGGATCGTGTTCGATCGAGTGTTCAGTTTCTCAAAGGAACATCAGGTTTTGTATGTGTTTCCATGATTGTCAAAGAGTTTTCCGGGTCATTACACTGAACTGACAGGAACGAAACTAAATTAGGCCGACAACACTCGCAATAAGTGAATTTATTTTTAGAGATTTCGTTATCATCGACCCGTATAAAAGTGAAACGATGCTAGACGAAGAAAAAGAAGGGTTAATTAGGAAGGACAAAGAAACGATTGTGACCTCCCAGTCATGTGTTCATTTTATGCTCTGCGTTCACAGTGTAATTCAAAAGAAGAACACTTGTATAAATATTCTGTAGACAGTTGGTCTTGTCCAGTCTAGTCCACTGATTTATTACAATGACTTTCATTCATTAAAGTGAGAAACATGGAAGTGATGGCCTTGAATTTCAAGATTTCAGAGTAATTAGTCTTCCCCCATTTAAACCCGCTTATACGATAATTACGTATATCCAGGTCTGAGGTCGAGCCAGGTACATCTTGTCCCTTTCTTATGAGGCGCTGTAATAACGGGGCAAGGTTGCCCCCACCTCAGTAGTTAGTAGAACGTCATATTGATGGTACTATTGATGGCAGGAGGGTTCAGGGCTTGATTTAAGGGGGAGCGAACAGCGCCCCATGTCCTCCACATGACAGAAATAGACTCCACAGGTTTTATTGAGGTACGTTCTTATCTAAATCACGAATAGTTTGATGGTGTGTTTTAGTTTTCGTAACAAATAAGAACAACAGCGAGGAATATCATAACCTCAAATTAATTGGTACTGATACATGCCTCAGTATTTTGATTGCCACTGGGCCCCCAAAACTTTAAACCCGGCCCTCGGAAAATATGCGACAAATGAAGAGATCCTCTACTACTAAGAGACGGCGTGAACACCAAGGTCCAGGAAATGCTGTAAAGGGTTTCCAAAATTGATATATGAAGTTTCGATATGGCTGAATAAATCTGCTTCCACCTCGACGGATTGGGCTGTCTGGCCTGTTCCCGTTCAGAATTAATATGGGTAAATATTAATATTATATATAAATCTGCTATTTTCATTTTCCGTACAGAAAAATCGAATGAAGTGAAGCAAAGATTTGGTTATTCCACACGTAATATCCTACATTTAAATATCACAGCATGAAGGATAGTCTACAGGAACACACATGAATTAAAATTAAATTTTTTAAATTCGCTTAGTGGGGGGTGGAGTCCAACTGGGTCCACTCGGCACGTCGGTCACTGATTGGCCTATTGTAGCCTGCCCCGGGTGATTGTGATGATGCAGAATTTGGTGAAATGAAGATTGACATGGGAAACCGAAGTACTCGGATAAAACCCTCCCCAGCGCCACTTTGTCCACCACAAATCCCACTTGACCCCGGCCGTCGCGGTGGGAAGCCAGCGACTAACCGCTTGAGCTATGGCGCGGCCGCGCACATGAATTACAAACACTGTTGTTCATATGCCGAAGAATTTGGAAGTTGTGCAGAATATTCATTCAGGTGTACACAAAATCCGAGAAGCAGACCCAGTACAAGACTACGATATACATCCCATAAGACCGTAATATTGAGTCCCGAAAGTAATTTGGGGGACATCTACATGGACATGATGACACCTTAAGCCCACCCCTCCTTTTAAAGTAAAGAAAGTGGCCTCACAAATCGCCGGAAGGCCTTATTCAGGACAGCCATATTTAAAATGCGTGCAGGAACCGAATTGTCGCTGGTACCGTTAACCTTGCTTTGGACAGTTGGACGTTACACGTCTCATTATTCAGCGGGAGACAAGGGAATTACTCGAAATAGCCTTCACATCTTTACGTCGGCCTTTCCGACACTTAATGACTCTCATTCCGAGGGCCGAACTACAGACCATAACTAATAATATTACGTAGCTGACGTCTCATACTTATCGAGCTAGCTGGTCCCGTGCATATCTCACAGTCCCTAGATCGAATATTGATATTGTCAGATTTGAGGCTTTCACGGTGGTGACTAGGAAGAAAGCAGTCTTCTTGGATTTGGCACCGTGTATATGTGGTGTTAACCGACGTTTCGGAGGAACGTATCGCCTCCATCTTCAGAGTAGAAGGAAAAATATAAGAAATCTGCAAGCGAAGAGACTGGTCTGCTTTTACCGGTTCTCACGGTCTCTTCGCTTGCAGATTTCTTATATTTTTCCTTCTACTCTGAAGATGGAGGCGATACGTTCCTCCGAAACGTCGGTTAACACTACATATACACGGTGCCAAATCCCAGAAGACTGCTTCCTTCATTGATATTGTTAATGGTTTTTCTGCGTTTCTCCTGGTATGCTTCTTTACTTGTTGAGGATATGTTTAAAAAGAGAAAGGAAACTGTTTTCTGTGTACAGTTCTCTTATAATACAAGATCATCACTACTAAAAGTAGCAATAATATTTTTGTAAATTGTAAACATGGCGATAGAGGTTTAATTTAACTGGAAATGATAATTAGCAAACGTACTTACGTCAGCAGTCGCACAATAAAGTGTGGTCATGAATCCCGCGGGACTCGGAACCAGGAATCACTCTACTGTCATTCATTCATTCATTCATTCATTCATTCATTCATTCATCTGTAATCTGTCAAGACGACAGGTCCAAAGTCTCTTCCAAAACAGTTCCTCCACTTAATGCGATCTAGAGCTTTCTCCTTCAGTCAGTAATGATAAAATACACGTCATCAAAAGTCATTTCGAAATATCTGAGCCACAAAGAAACTTCACACAGGCCTACATAAAAGCTCGTATTTTGAAGGCATAAAATAATTGTGAATTCTAACAGGATATCTTGAACTATGGTTGTTGTTCTCAGAATGTTACAGTGACAATAAATCGAAATCTGAGTAGGGACAGCCCCCCCCCAGTTGTACTCGTAGGTACAACGAACACAAATATTGAAAGCTTGTATTAGGGACTCCAAAATTTCAATTTCCTTTTTTTTTCCCCCAAAATTTCGGGTATTACTTCATCGTTTCTGACTGTTCATCTATAGTCTTATATGAACGGAATTAAACATTGATAAATTGTATTACTATTATTAATTATTATTATTAACCATATTATTATTTTCATAACTTGTACTCTTCTCTAAGTATAATTAGAATGATCAAGTCAGGGAGGATGAAGTGGGCAGGTCAAGTAGCACGAATGGGGGGACAAGAGGAATGCATGTAGGATATTGGTGGGAGAGCCAGAATGAAATAGACCACTGGGAAGACCAAGA
>NW_019731581.1:848357-861623 GCF_002891405.2 Cryptotermes secundus | reverse complement strand
TATTATTATTATTATTACTACTGTTGGCCGCAAGGCCAATTGCTCTGTCTGTAATTGGCCTTGCGGCTATTGACTCGACACATAAATAATAAAGAATTGAATTGAATTATATCTGATCATTACTGTAGGCTATATTATATTTATTCCAGCCAGCATGCTATAAAATATTTCGTCCATCCCTGACCTGTAGATCATATTTTTTCGACGAGTCTTCAGAAAATGTGTCATGCCTTTGCTTGGCTAGATGGTTCAGTTTCGGAGACTGTAACTACAAATACGAACTCGAAATAAAGCATTTTACATTTCACTACACACGAAAAATGTTGAAAGTAAAGACAGACTGAACTTGTGTAATCTTTATTTTTTTATTGCTAGTGGGGTGGGACTAAGTCCCTTGTACTGCGGCCACTTCTGGCCTATTATACCAGCACCAGATGATAGGTGAAGGTGATTGTGGAGCAATTGGTTGAATGAAGATTGGCAGGGGAAACCAAAGTACTCTGAGAAAACCTGCCCAGCGCCAATTTGTCCACCACAAATCCCACTTGACCAGACCCGGGATCGAACCAGAGCCGCAGCGGTGGGAAGCCAGCGACTAACCGCTTGAGCTATGGTGCGGCCCCTGTGAAATCCTTTGTTTAAAGACAACAGAGAACAATAAATAGTTTACCTCTTGCTTTAGCATGGTCTATAATATAGTATTTTCGTTTTGAAATGCAACGATTAAGAGTGGACACAAAGGACAACAATTATTTCGGGCAGATACCGATAATATGAAAATGTGACAGATGGCGGTTTCGGGGTGTCGGACAGCAAGCAAGCATACTTCCGGTTCGACATCCTGGTCGCTGACTGCCCGCGTTAAAATGACGTAGTAAGGCAAGCTTAGTTTATAATCGCCTGCGAATACCTTTGCATCTGTTGTATGGAAAAGGAATGCATCACAAATGCTAAACAGAGGCTACTCAGAGTAACTATCAACTGCTCAAGGAAGACCTGTAACATGGAGACAGTTTATTTGTTGTAACCGTGGCGCGAGGAGAGGGTTTCAAGATCAGGACGCCTCTACCCACGAAGCGGACATATCCAGCACTACGTCTGCAAGAGCCCAGGCAGCTGAATCCAATCCTCAGCTTCAAGCTTTCACTCCTGATTTCTCTAGGATTTCCTCCTAAACCATCTCTTTCTTGAGATTCTTTGATCATAATTTGTGTTCCCTCTTCTGGTTTCCTTAATACATTCACGCCCAGAACTGAAGCCGAATTGATATCCCATTACTACGTAACACGTTCCATTCTGCGTATGAGATGTATAAAAGTTATCCCTGTAATAGACCGTGGAGACCCATAAGGTTTTGACACGGCGAGGCTCCCACAAGCTCTATAGTCTAGAGCAGGGTCTCCAAACTTTTCGAAATGAGGGCCACATTAGGTAATTCAGCACTTTCAACGGGTCGGATAAAATGAGAAATTAATAACTGTAGGTATATGAGTTTTATTGAAAGCACAGAATTTCATAAACTAAATACAAAGTATGTGAGAATAAATTATCGTATATTAATGACAACAGACTGTAGCAGCAAATGCTCATATTTTCATCACAAATTATAATAAAACAACTAATGTGAATGATGGAACTCTTTTTCCATTCTTAAAATATGATTAAATTGAGGTTCAAATTTTGAAACCCTAATCACAAGTAGCGACTTTAAATGTTCATCGGATTAATTTGCCCTGTATTTCTACTTGATGTACTTCATCTGGGAAAAAGTTCGTTCACACAGATATATCGTCCCAAAATGGAGATAAATTTACAAGCAAATTTCTTTAAATTTGGAAATTGCTCAGAGTTCAGAAATTTATAAAATTCGATCAAATTTCCTTCCTTGTATTTGTCTTTAATATGATAATTTTCCTGAAGTTCAGTAATTTCCATTTGAATTTGACTTGGCACATCTGCAGCATCACAGTCAAACGGATTTTGAAACAATCTAATTTCCTGAGCACTGGCATCCAAATCAACAAATCACTTCCGAAATTTTTCTTTCAAATCTAAAATTGTGAATAATATTAATATTAACATAATATGGAATATCAATATATTTTAAACACAATCTTAATTAATGAATTTGAAGTCTATGAACAAGTATTTTCTTTACCAGTACTCATTGGAAAATTAGTTCAATTGGCGCATTTCTGCACAATTCCTTCGCGGGACGGATGTGGCCCGCGGGCCGCAGTTTGGAGACCCTTGGTCTAGAGCATCTGTGAGCCAACTGTCTAGACCCTAGACAATCGGCTCACAGATCGCGGTGAGGTTATCAACTTGATGGTTCTTGCCCTTGTGTTCTGAATTATTTTTTCGAGTATTTCAGGTAATGAGTCAGCTTCAGAAATTTTTAAACAGTTATAGATCCATGTCTGTTCAACAGAAGAATTACAGTCTTTTGTGACACTGTATAATTGAATAGATAAGTACCGACGTTTCGGGGGTACCTTCTACCTCAAGTTTCAGAGTACATGGTATCACACCCCAGAACACTAAAAAAATTACATATTCACCATCATGAGAAACTAAAATTTCACAACATTGTTTACATTTCGACAAAAAAATTGTAATGATTTAAACCTGGAGTCTTAAGTATATATTATGCAATGCAACATGGCGCGGGCTGATCGAAACTGTGGGCGGGCGGACCGAGCTACGGTCGTGTATGGCCATTAATTCGAAAGCTGACGTTGTCGTAATGGGAAAGGCAAAGGTAGAGTTCTCCCTGTGCTTGACTGCACCGTGCCATGAAGACGTATGGGGGAGTGAATGTGTAGCTCCACCACTCTTGACCTCGGCACTAGATGGGGGTGAGTGGTCAGCTTCATGCCCCAGCTGCTTTTCCCTCAGGGACACAACCCCATTACACATTGGGTAGGAGGCTGGGTGGGCCCCAGAGCCAGTCTAAATGCTGTGGAATGGAGAGATATCTCTAGCCCTTGTCGGGGATCCAATCCCGGCGTTCAGCACGTAGCCTTTCGCTATACCGACTTAGTTATCTCGGCTCATTTAACATCGCCATAATTGGCNCTTCTTCCTCTCCTCATTCCCCTCCTTGCCCCCTCCTTCCCCCACCTTGCCCCCTCCACCCCCTCCTCCAAAGGTCTGGATAGCGTCAACTTCATTTCCCATTAAGCAGCAAATTTTCTACTATTGTGGGATCTTAGGCCCTCTGAGTGGTGACTGTGAAAACAATGGCCTTCTGAGATGTAATGCCGCGTAGTTATGGCAGAGCCCGACGTTTCGGAGGAATATGTCATCTCTATCTTCAGTGTAAGCCAAGCAAGAAACTAGCAGAAGCAGGCTGCAAGATAGCCTTGGATTATTCTTCGTCCTAAAGATGGAGGTGATATGTTCCTCCGAAACGTCTGACTCTCTCCGAACTACACGGTGCTTCAACCCAACGGACCATAGTCTTCACGCTAATTTTCCACCTTGAACGAACGAACCGAATTCAGATCTGCGGTATCCAATGTGAAACTTTTAACTTGGCAGTTAAAATGTACTTCGGTCATTAACTGCATTAGAAAGCAATATTTGAAAACAACAACAAAAAACTTAGAATTAATGATTATTTACAATTATATGCCAAATATAAATGTACATGAACTCTACGTTTCTGTTATATATAGTTAGCCTTCAGTTTCGTAGTCGAAGTATCTCGTTCATGAATACATTTGGTGTGTTATTGTAAATGACGATTGTTATTTTCGACTGATATCGAGATTTATTGTTGTGTGTGACGGATGTACAGCCTAACCGACAAGCACAACATACCAAAACAGAATGTTTCAAACACAGAATTAAGTAGACTTCAATATTATATTTTTAATATATATGTTGAATCATAAAATTACAATATAACTTATAATTTATAAAAACAAATTATTGACCTTTATTTGAGGTGATTGTATACGAGCGCTTCTTTTCTAAAAACATGTCTGCCGGACTCTCACTTTCGATTTAGCTTGGAGGCCGAAATATAAAGCACCGACCGCACCGACTGATGTGCTACTTTTTACTTTTAACAGTTTTGCTGGTAGTCATAATTCATTTGCCTGCATGTATGTCGGAACGTGCCCACTGGAAAAGAATAATGGATTTTGCATGTATTAGCTCATGCGCCGCGACCCAATGGAATATTTCTCACCACCCACAGTTTGAAAGACACGAACAATATTGCAGTCCTAGATAGTTCGTCCATTCGCTATAGATGACGTTAGTGTAGGGGAAACAGAATTTTATATAAAGATTGTACTACGTGTGTGTTACTAACAAATGAAACTTTTTAAGGCCTTAGGGTATCACCATTAATTGTAAGCCTAGTATTAATTTCTGAAGACCTATATGTAATATTATATTAGGATTTTCGATATTATAAATCATTTTAAATTTAGCATTAAATTGACCGTATGACAGTTAATGGCGTCAAACTGTCGTGGATTAGTACAGTTCAGTTAGCGTCGGTTCGAGGAGTTTAGTTGTTCGTTGTCGAGTGTTATGTACTAGGTTTAGTGTAAAGTAAGTTAGCTTTGTGACATTCCGAAATATAGTAGCTTTAATAGTTTACGTTATAACCACGGCCCGGATTTTGATGACATACCATATTTTTTTCCTTGTATCCCACGCGATGTCCTTAAATATATAAATCTCGGATATGAGCTGCTGGTTACAGAAATGTAAATTTTATAGGTAATTTTTTGTCATTTTTTTACATTTTTAGGTTTAAGGTCATTTTTGGCCATTTTATGGAATTTTCCTTCGTATGTTTTCTGAAATGTGAACAGTAGATCATTTTTCTGGATTTTTTTCGGTCATTTTTTAAATATCTTCAGGTCATCAAAATCCGAGCCCTGCATATTACATGTTTGGGTCATATTTTAGGTCATTTTTCTGGATTTTTTCGGTCATTTTACAGGTAATTTTCTTAAATATTTTCAGGTAATCAAAATCCGGGTCCTGGTTATAACGTTCCTTGAGCGTAGATATTTTCTTTACATGGGGACTTTGGCCGCGTCATAGCTCAAGCGGTTAGTCGCTTTCTTCCCACCACGGCGGCCCGGTTTCGACCCCGGGTCTGGTCAAGTGGGATTTGTGGTGGACATAGTGGCGCTGGGGCGGGTTTTCTTCCAGTACTTCTGTTTCCCCTGCCAGTCTTCATTCCACCAAAATTCTCCATCATCATCAATCACCCGGGGCAGGTACAATAGGCCAATTAGTGGCCACCGTGCCGAGTGGACCCAGTTGGACTCCACCCCCACTACATGAATTAAGAAAAATTAATTAATTACATGGGGACCTTCATTAATGTAGGATTCGAGGTTGTCCCAACTGTTAATATGAATTCGGCTTCCTGGGATATAACGCTGTATATTCCATTGAAAATGACCTGACATTTTGGAGTATATTCTGTTGGAAATGAACCTGCGTTTCGGAAGAACATGTCACTTCTATCTTAAGGGCCGAAGAATAGGCCAAGCAGAACCCAACAGGAACAGAATAGCAGTCAGAGCCGTCTATTGCATTATGGTTTAATGCTTGGCTTATGCTTCGACCCTGATGATGGGGGGGGGGGACGTTGCTCAGAAACGTCCGTTGACTTTCGATTGACCACGTAGCTTTATATGCCAGATGATAGAAGCCTTCGACTTTAATTATTATGCTAGCCTAGGTTAACAGTATTTTGAGACATCTATGACTTTATAGTATTTTACTTTGTTTTGAAGACTTGCCAAGTTACTGTTTGCAAAAATGAAATATTGTGGTATGAGTGCATTCTATTAAGAATTTCACACATGAGATAACGCAACAACATTTGTTAGTTGAAAGCAGGATAAAGGTATTTGAACTGAAACATACCCACAGTTATTTGTGTGATATGAATATTTTCTACCCACCAACCATTATGGATGATAAAAATACGTTGTGAACCATTCATGAAGTTATAAGTTTGGGCAAATATGAATCAATTATTGCAGGTTAATATGGTGGTTACCAAGTGAGGATCATACATGTAGTTTATTTAACATATATTGAGAAGACTCGTTTTAAGTTACAAACTTTGTACGTAGGTAAGTCAATAAGTAAGTTACAAACGGATATAGAACTGAAACAAATAAGAGTACTAATTTGAAAAATGCTTTTATTTCTCAACATAATCTCCCTGTACACTGAGGCACTTGTCCCATCATTTCACAAGCACCTGAAAACCAGCAGCATAAAATTCTTTGGACTGCTGCGGGAACATGCAGTGACTTCCCTTTCTACAGCTTCATCATCGGGAAATGTTCAGCCGAAAGATTATGTTTAAGAGGTCCTTCACGGCCTGTTACAGGGACAGCTTTACCTTTTTTGCTTTTTATTGTGATGATACAGTAATAGCCGAACTTCACTGTGGGGTAGTTGGACTATACATTCACAGGAGTGTTCATCCTGTACAAATGAGCCATTAGGAGAGCCTGAAGGCTTCTAGAACTGTCAGGCAGTAAAATATAGTAATGAGTCCTGTGGTACTCTGAACCAAGAATGACTGTGCTGACAAGGGCCAGCAGCAATTTAGCAGTCAGCAATCACTGTACAAATATGGCCATAGTACCATCAGGTTTTGATGTTTTGGACTGGACAAAATTGCATGGATGAAACTGCAGATTGAGCCTTTTTAAGGATTTGAAAGGATTTGAGTACCTAATATTTTTGATTGTGCCAGATGTCTGTTAATTGTTATGCCCTGTGTCACCTTTAAGGTAGACCCTTTGGTAATAATTCATTCTCAGAATGATAATGTAGTGGATGTAATAAGGAATTATATGCATGATGAAAGGTTTTGTTAACGTTATGTGTAGATACAATGGACCATAGTAGCTTGTTGCCATATTTAATATGATAAACTAATAAGTGCTTGAAATTGATAGCTGGCAAAAGGAGAATAATCTTAATGTATAAATTATAAGCATGTGATATCACAAAACTTTCAGGATATTGCTGATAACTTGAAACAATTTGATATTGTAACGTTTATCTTGTTCAGAACAGTTATTATCTCAATATCTCTAGCCACTGAAGATCTTGATGACAGATGTTTATCTGCACTACTATTTCACTGAGGAGCTATTTCAAGGAAGTAGTGGCTACATTCTAGAAAACCAAAATTAACACCCATGGGGATTCGTTGTGCTGACCACGCGACATCCTGTATCTCCTAAAGTTGGCACTAACTTCGCCAACAAGCGGCAGTCGCTTAGTCGGTCAGCATAGTTCACTTGCGGACCGGAACCATGGAGTTTGTTTTTTGTTTTGTTTGTCAACTGGCACATTATAATGCCAGAAATATGCTTAACTTTATTTTCCCACAGTCTCTTCTTCAGGAAGGGCTTCAGAATAGTTAGTTTTCACATATCACTTTAAAATAACTGTGACAGAAGAATACTGCCGATTATTCTGGCATTTACAACACAGTAACTGCTGTTCATGTAATGTTATCTGAAGAATAATATGTGTTTTCAGTAATGTGATGGAATATTGTCTATGACTTTATGTAATCAGCCTTCATCAGACATGAAGAGAAGGTGAGGGTCATTTATACCATTTTGAAGAGGCAGTACTGCTATCCTGTACAGATGAAATTTCAGATCTAATGAATGGGTACTTTTTGTACATAATTTTCTTTGGAGGATTGACGAAGTAATTGCCCTGGGCCCAGTTTGAGTCTTGTTTCAGCTCCTTGCGGACCTTGTAATGTCACCATGTTGTGGTCGATGCCTGTTTAAATAAGCAAGATACCTGTTTTCATGCCAATTTTTGTAGGTAAATCTGAACATTGCCAGTAAAAGTTGTCAACTTCTTTATTGTAGGATTTCTTTCCTCTAATGTAGGGCCAAGTTTTATCAGAAACACAGTGTTTGGTTGGACGTAACAAGAAAGGAATTCTCACAGCTTTGGTCACAAGAAAAAATCTGCAGTGATTCATGAAAATGAATCACTGCAGATTTTTTCTTATGATTCATTTTCATGAATCACTGCAGATTTTTTCTTGTGACCAAAGCTGTGAGAATTCCTTTCTTGTTACGTCCACTGGCTCACTGCATGCTGCATGCTAATTGGCTAAGAAATTGCTTGAATAAAATGCTAATAATATGCAGTTGAGCCCTCTGTGTTTGTGTACAAATAAATGAAAGATGTTAAGTTCAAAGATTTCACTTGGAAACTGTGTGAACTGAAATGGAGTACAGTTTTGTAATCTTGAATTTCTAATTTCCAGCTTTGTGTTGGAAAATGAAGAAATAAGATAAGTGTTAAATTGTTTAGAAAGTACTTTACGATAACAGACTACCTTCCATTTTTATCTTACAGTTGTGTCGTGTCTACCATATACAACCATGAGTAAAGAAGAAAAGATTAAAACCTTTAGAAGTAAAGGAAATATTTGTTTTAAAAATAAAAAATTCTCGGATGCAATATCATATTACAGAGAAGGTATGTCATGTAATATTAATGTATCTCTTAAATAGACTCCTGTGTTTAGTTTTTTGTCATTATTCTTCACAGTGTGGAATTAAATCTCTTTACAAAAAACAAACAGAGCTTTACCGTTTGCTATTGGAGTAAATTCCTTAGTATGCTTACAAGTCAAGCAATCATTGTGATCTGTTTCTGTTGTCATATTTTTTGGCTGTGAATGGACAGATTCTGCTGCAGTCTGTTCAGTGTTCTTTTCAACACACTTACATAAAGGAAGTCTATATAGTAGTTGAGGAGTGTTTAGTGTAATTTCTAAATGCAGTCTGTAAGAATGTGTGTGGAGGGTACTACTGAAATAAGAAAAATTTATTTCAGGTCTACAGCTCGATCCAGGAAATCCGCATTTAAATAGTAACTTAGCACAGGCTTATCTAGAAGAACGTGATTTTGCAAGTGCAGAATATTATGCTAAGATAGCAATTGCTAACAGCAAGGATTCAGCAAAGGTAATATTAGCATGGTACAAGCAAGATAAGACCAACCCTGAGCATTTACTGTAATGAGGGGGCTGAACAGCTTTAGAATATCATGACCATGAACTTGTGGTGTTTACCACCCAAGGTCCCATGAAATTGCTTTGTATTTTTGCATAAGATACACTTAACAAAAAATCATATTGAAATAAAATTAGAATTCATCTAATATACCTGAATTAAGATTCAGTGAAGTAAATTTTGCAAAAATGAATCAAGAAAGGCTACCCTTCCAACATATAATCTGTACATGGTGAATAATGCACAGCTGATAATGAAGTTCAGAGGTTGCTGTGAATCACATTTCTTGAAGAAGTGCCCCCCCCCCATTTTTTTCCTTGGAAGTGAGGTATTATAAAAAGGGGCACATACTTGGTGAGGTGAAAAAGTCACCTCCTTCCCATTATCTTTATTCGCAACCTCACTCATACAGCTATACAAATTGCTTCGGGCAAAATTTAAAACACAGCCTTTTCTGTGAGAAAATATAAAACCTCTGCCATCTGTTCTGTGTGCACACTGCTAGAAGAGAGATTAAAGCCTGTAGAGTCAGGAAGTAATGCTTGCTGTGTGATCATAATGTGCTCGTAGATGGCTTCAGGTGGTGGTTCTGTGCAGGGAAATTAATGTGGCATATAGACCCATTGCTAGGCAACGACTTCAAAACAAACAAAAAGACAACATCCATTGCTAGGCAGAGGTCAGAATGCCAAAGGACTGGCTGGAAAGTGGTGTTTTCTGTTTTAATAAGCAGGACAATTGGTGAGTGCAGTGAAAATTTAGTTGAGTGAAGTGTAGGAAAGTGAAGAGTTGGCTGGTGAGTTAGTGAGTTAGAGAATCGAGTTTAAGTTGTTATGAGCTGTTGCTGTTAGGAACTGGCAACTGAGGCGCGTAGTCGGTTCAGGCTTAGTGCATGCTATAGTGAACTGCAGAGTGCGTGAAACAGCGATAACGCTAGAGTTACTTGTAGTTAAAATCTGTTAAGTGGTCAGTAAATTCAGTTACCAATCCAAACCCTATCTGTAGTCACTCTTATAGGCGACATTAAGATATTGGAAGCCTTGCTATGAAGGATAGGGAAGTATTAATGAAGAGTAGGTAAGTAACTGTTCTGAAGGATTATCAAAGTATAATAAAGATAGTGTGAAAATGTTATCAGTCACTGAAAGAATATTATCTTAATTCTGTGTTAGGTGAGCATGAACCTGTTCAGGTTCATGGTGGAGTGGCCAATCTGTGGTGATGAAACCTTGTCCAAGGACCACTATGCCTTGTCCATCAATCCAGTGAAGGTATATAATAAATTCCTAAGCCATATTCTCCTTTACCATCATCCTGGTGTTTGTTTGCAGTCCAGCACTTGGGGGTAAAGATTACTGCTATCAGCACCATCTCTGTTCATGTGTCAGAATGGTAAATCACAGATAACCAAAATTTGAGATTTTCATGTCTAATTATGTGGCAGCCTCTCTGTGTAGAGATAAGCTAAAGGGCTAAAGCTGGCACCAGTAATTTGAGATCAGTTAAGTAAAAGTAATTGTTGTGCCATAGCTCAAGCAGTTAGTCGCTGGCTTCCAACTGCAGCGGCCCGGGTTTGATCCCGGGTCTGGTCAAGTAGGATTTGTGGTGGACAAAGTGCCGCTGGGGCAGGTTTTCTCCGAGTACTTCGGTTTCCCCTGCCAATCTTCATTCCATAAATTGCGCCACAATCACCCTCAGCTATCTTCTGGGGCTGGTACAATAGGCCAGAAGTGGCCGCAGTACAAGGGACTTAGTCCCACCCTACTAGCAATAAAAAAATAAAAAGTAATTGTCACTGTACAGATGTCATTCATATAGGTTAGCTGTACACAAGGCTAGTCAGCCAAGTAATCAAGGTCACCATGTCTATATCAGTTGGCAGACAACACATTGATGAGCTGGACGCATCAGCATAATCTGCCTGAGGCAGTGCAGTCAAGATTTTAATTCTCTGTGTCAGAATCGGAACGTCAAGGTGCACTGATTAACTAAGGAGGTCCAAGAGACAGTCATCTAGCTTGGGCAGCTGGTATATCAATGTTGACAGTCATGTGAGGATATCTGAGATCATAAAATGTGTTGCGAAGTGTGAACAGTAGACTCAAAGCCTAAATGGCCATGAAGAAGGAATTTTCACCGGTCTTCCTTGAGGCATATCGCCTCAGTTACATGCTTGGCCTGGTGTTGGAAGCTAAAATTATCAATTTGATAAGCACTTCTTTCAGTGGACTCATTGCAAGGATACCCAGTTCATATCATATGATAATGAATTACAAGGCAACTCTTAACCCTCTGAACAAGCTAGGTCTCTTTTCCTTTCAAAGGATGGAAGATTTTTTTAAATACTTTTGTTAGGTATGATGTGTCATCTGTGATAACAGGTTTCCCTACTGTCGATACTTTTGCCAGAGGACAGCCGTGAAAATCTTCAGGATCCTTGAAGATTTATGGAAGGGAATCACGTTCCTCAGTAGCCATAGGAAGTCAGAAATCAGGTGGCTGTTTAGTTTTGGTGTAGTCCAGGGAAAGTTAGGAGTTTGTAAGGTATTTGGAGCAGTTGGTTTCATTAGGGATGGTGGTTCATGCATATCAGTTAAGAAGGAGATTTTCAAGTCATTTCATTGATTGGAAGATGTCCACTGGTGTACCCAGCTCCTCCTGGGGGGACAGGCCTGTCTGGTTTCCTGTTCCTCAGTCCTGCCATTTAGACCAACCTCACCAAACAATCGCTTGTCAAGTGAAAAGTGGCCAGAGTCATATCACCCCCATGTCCTTGAGATGTGGGTGATCCATGGGCCCTCCAGGGTTACTGTGTATTTTTCATGTCGGATTGTAATAAAATCCTCAAACTGTATGCCTTGTGAACTTACTTGCTGACCCTTCTATGTTGACCCTCATCTTCTGTGTAAGAATTAATCTCTTTTTTTATCTCGTTCAGTTGACTTTCAATACTTTAGGAATATTTTGGGTGCCCTTTCCATTTCTGTGATCAGGTATGACGAACTGCCTCTGACACAACGGCATAGCTTTGTACTGATTCTGAATTTATTTTTGTTATTGCCGTAGGTGATTACAATATTTTTTTTCCCTTGGCACTACAGCCCCAGTGGGCCTAGGCCTACCTCCATGAACTTCTCCATTCACTTCGGTTTTTCTAGATCTTACACTTTCGGTAGGACTCCTTGGGTGGATGATCAGCTCGCCACAAAGGCTCTACCTTTACACAAACACAGAAAAACGCACACCAACATCCATGCCCTGAGTGGGATTCAAACCCACGATCCCGGCTTCCGAGCGAGCGAAGACAGTGCGTGCCTTAGACCGCTCAGCTACCGTGACCAATTACAATATAGCTGCATGTTAAATTTTCGTTTGTTACAGAGTTAGGAATGTGTGTTTGTATCTGGTCTCAGTATTAGTGTTTCTGATGTGTGTTACAATTTGTCTGTTTTGTAATTATATATGCTTGTTTCTAGTACTTAAAACAGAAGTTTCTGTTGCATGTTTTTATGTTTTGAAGTTCAGTATTTATTCAGTTTGAGTCAGTAGAACATTTTTGCTTACAGGGATACTTTCGAGCGGCGAAAGCCTCTGCTGGTCTAGGAGATAATACTAAGGCAATAAAGTACTTGGAAGACGGGATTAACTGTTGTAATATGTCAGATACAGAAGATCTGAGACATTATCTTCGGACCTTGTATGACAAGGATCCTACATGTAAGTATTCCCAGTGTAGTGCACTTTGGTAAGACTTGGGAATTACCCCCTGGCAGAGTTTGCACTTTATCTGTGATGTGAGCACTATGAATTTAAATTTCTGTGTTTTATACTAAAGGGCACTGTAGCTTTAGCACTCCATATGTTTTCCTATTGCTTCCTCTACTCCAATAGTGTTTGTTGTCTCAAGATTTATGCCATTCATATTTTGATGTAACCATGCATTTTTGCATCATTGTATCTCATAGACCTGCTTCAAGCATTAGAAACTTCTTTTTCCCCCAGGTGAATTTGATTTTTCATAATTTATGTCATTTACATTTCAACTTCGCCGACAAGCAGCGGTCACTTGGTCGGTATAGTTCGCTTGCGGACTAAAACCATGGAGTTTAGTTTAGTTTAGTACATAAAGCTGATTGTATAGTTGGGTTGAAACTGAAGTGACCTGCACTTTAACAGGACTCGGAGCGCTGCTTTCTCTGGCCATAGC
>NW_019731581.1:835438-848339 GCF_002891405.2 Cryptotermes secundus | reverse complement strand
TTATTATTATTATTATTATTATTATTATTTTTAAGGGCGGAAATATTCAGGGAAGAAGTCCTCTGGGAGGGACTTTAAGCCGTGGGTTCCGTGTCGTAGATTTACGGCACATAAAAGATCCTCATGTCTCTAGGAGACCTCTGAGCGAAATTAGGCAACAATTTCCCACCCAAGTAGTTTCCAACACCTCTGGGAGATGGGGGAAATATCAAGTACCGACGGCCGACCTCATTGGCTGAACGGGGCTGATAGCACGCACCATACCGGTAGGGTAGGGGGACAGTAGAAATTAAAGGGGGACGCACAATGGACCAATAACTGGTCTAAGTGAATGGGGAAACCCACCCCCTCTAATAATAATAATAATAATAATGATTAAGACATGATTGCTTCCTTTCAGATCCTTTTATTTTGTTATTCATCGCTATGTTCTGATTCCTGTCCACTTCACCACCCAGCAGTTGTCCTACAGTCTGTTCCCACCTGCTGTTCACAGCAGATTATTTACCTGTCCAGAAAAAAAAACTTCTACAACCAAAGGTCTTTCCTTAAAACTGCTGGGAAAAGGTGATTCTGTTTATAACCAATGTCTTGCCTCACAGGCTCTTGAAATTCTGTTCCCCCCCCCACAAATTCCATATTTATTTAATAATTGAAAGTATATCCATGCTTATATGATTTTAACAGCCTGTGATGGTAGAGAATTTATATATCTGTGAGGAGAGTCAGTAAATGGGTCACCAATGGAAGTAAAACAGCTGTAATGGACATAGTAGGTTTTCTGTATGTATCACTAGGTAGCAGCACATTCCATCTTCATGCCAGTGAATGTAGCACATGCACATGCACATCATACGAGACAAACTCCGTCTTAAGTGCAACAATTTAATTGTAGTTCTTCCATCTTTCCTTCCTCCACACTACATGTTTCAGCCCTAAATGGCCATCATCAGGTGTATATTCTTACGTAGCTCCTACACTGCCCGTAGTTTAAAATTTAAAACACCAGTCTTTTCAATTGTCTGTATGTATAAAATCTTTGTTAACCTACAGACGTCAATTTGATTTCCAAAATTGGCACTTTTTAAAACTTCAGTTTCAACATGCACATGTTCAGAAGCTGGTATTGGTAGTCAAAATGGTGACGGTGCTTGAGGGGCATATTACCAAAGAGCAGTGTTCTGTTGTGCATTTTTTGTGGGCAGAAGTACTCTGTGCAAAGGATATTCATAAATGAATGTTTCCTATTTGTGGTGGTGTTTGTCCCCTGAAGTGGTTCACAACTGTGTAGGAAATGTTTTGCTGATGATGAAGACAGTGAAATGTAGGGGCAGAAGTGGCTAAGACAGCAGTCAAAAGACTTCCATGCTGCTAGTTTCAGCGCACTGGTAAAACAATGGAGCAGGTGTGTTGATGCTGACAGAAGATATGTCAAGAAATAAATGTTTTTTATAGGTTTGAATGTTGTGACACATTCTCTATTTGGCTGAAGGTCATGTGATGTCATAGATTTGATTAAAACACTCCAAACTTCATTATTATTCAGTTTAAATAATTTAAGATTTCATATGTCTCAATATAAGCACAGTCTCTCAGGGTTTTTCAGACTCAGTGCTCTCATTGGTTTTCAAAAACAGGACATGAGCTTTGTCAGGTTAAGCATTCTGTTGAAAATAGACTCCAGTATGGTATCTTTCTGTTTGTTGTTGTTTGAAGATGAATTTTCATTTACATTTGTAAGGATTTAACAGATGTTTGTCTATGGTGCTATCTGATACCCAACCTACTTCTTAGTAATCATGAAAAAACTTTCTATAGAACAATGTATGTTACACCACTCACATGTATATATTTTTATGTATTTTAATCAGATATGATTATGTTATCAAACACAGATTAACATTACTGATGCTTTTACAATAAAGGATTGAATTTTCTTTGTTGTGCAGGCATAGGTGTTACTTCCAAAAGTCCGCAAGAGGATGTTAATGAAATTGTAAGTGCCTTTTTCTTATACTAATAAGTAATTTGTCACAAGTATGTGCTAACCCTGGCTTTGATGTAAGCTGCTGTATGTTCATAACAGTTCTTGTTCTTATATGAAGCAATTACATTTATTGAAGAATGTTAAACATCATAAAATATTTAATTTGGGACAAGAATTTTGAACACATTTTATATTCGCCATCCCAAAAATTAATTTCTGTAGAATTCCACAAAAAAATTACCTCTTGGTTTAGGGTTTGTAGGGTTAATGCTTTGGTTCTGTTAATGCATACACACCACACTGTCTTGGCNGCTGAGATACAGAGCGTGATCTCTTTTGTGTGCGTTCGTAGTGAAATCGAATACTGTAGTTTCATTTGAACCTATATATACATCAAGAAGGTAACAACAAAAAAGGTATGTACATCGAATTTTACACTATATTTTTAACATACCTATCTGCAGAATCTGCAACAAAATTACTGGATTGTGGATAAGTTTTGGCATAACTCATACGTATATTTTTATTTGCTGTTGTTCAGTAAGGTATTATTTTAATTCCTCTATTAGGGTTTTACTTAAGTCGGTCTGGTAATTACTACATTTAAAAATAAATATTCAGGACTGTGCATGCGCTTCTACTAGCGGCGTGTGCGCGCGCTTCCACTAGCGGAGTTTAAATGCCTGACTGGCCACAACTGGGTACTTTGGCCACGACGACCTTACTCATGACTGGCACAAACTTGGCACTTCGGCACTTAAAGGTTAAATGGGAATAAGTTGCAAGGAATTTTCATACAGTGGCAGGCCCCAGTAAGGCAGATTTGAACCTGTTGGTTCTGTTGCCACAGAATTATTATGTAGTTTGGTTGATTTTATATGACTATATTAAGAGTCTTGGTTGTCTCTTGATCATGTATGTAATTTTATATGTTATTTTGATATATGGAATGTATTGTTGTACAGTAGTCTTGTTGTGTTGAGTATTTAAAATTTTGACGAAGATGACTATCTGATTATGTATGTATATTCACATGTTATGTTGTATTGCTGACTTGTTCAGTTTCTGAGGCAGACGCCTCCATGGATTTTGTAGAACTGCAAATAAATGAATGAATTATTTGCAGAGGTTCATATGCACACAGATTTCAAATTGGACCTTTTCTTTTTTTTTAATGCTAGTGGGTTGGGACTAAGTCCCTTTTACTGCGGCCACTTCTGGCCTATTGTACCAGATCCAGATGATAAGTGAGGGTGATTGTGGAGCAGTTGGTGGAATGAAGATTGGCAGGGGGAAACCGAAGTACTCGGAGAAAACCTGCCCCAGCGCCAATTTGTCCACCACAGATCCCACTTGACGAAAGCCGGGCCACCACAGTGGGAAGCCAGCGACTAACCGCTTGAGCTATGGCATGGCCAAATTGGACCTTCTTTTGGCTTATATCTTTGTTTTTATGGCAGTTAAAGGTTTATTCATAATTCATCCAGAAATGTATCATGACATGGACAGAAGAGAGACTGTTAAACCAAAATTACACACACACTTCTGTTTAGCTGCATTCAAAAAAGGTATTAAAGAATTCAGGAAATGTTGGCAGATTAGAAATTCTGGTGCAGTCTCTTGTTTCTTCTAAAAACCATGTTACTTGCAGAAAAATTGTGTTGGTTGTAAAGTGCATGTTTCATTTTTGTATTGAACTTCTCTTTGAAATAATTTTCGTTGTGGTACATATGTAGCAAGTCAAGAATGAAATCTTCAAATTGAGGCATCATATTGCTGTTGGTAAGAACATGAACTAAACTACATACAATTCCAAAATTTATATTGATTGTCCTTGAATAAATGTTTGGCATGTTATGTTCAGGATGCATGCAAAATTGTATGTCTTAATGTAATGTGTCAGTTTATGTCCATTTGTAACTAAAATTTGAATATGTTGACCGGGCTTATTGGAATTCCCCATTTCAAATTAAATTAAAATCTGTCCAGCTGTTCTCGAGTTGTTTTGTATGGGCAGACAGGCAGACTGACGTGATGAAGCTAATGGTCACATTTTTGCAGCCTTCGTTGGAGCAGTTAGAGGACTACTTATTGTATTATGCCTGTCTGCCTGCCAGCAAGCAATAGCACACAGATTTTCCTACCATTTTGGTTGAAAATTGATATTAGACATATACATACTTTGATTTTGGTTTAGTCTGATCCATTTTAACCCTGCAGTACTCATTATGTCCAGCTTATGCGTCACGTGTTTGAAACTTGAGGTATGCAGTTGATCAGTAACACTGTTAACTCAGGATATTCTTTGTGTGATAGATTTTAAAGTCATTCCATACATGTTTGGTAGTCTGTGGCAACCAGAAATCATATAGTTGAACTGTACAATTGAAATTATTCAGTTTGCTGCTTGTACCCTGACATCTAGTTTAGATCCATGTGATTTATGACACGGCACCTAAGATGGAATAGGCATCATGCATAAACAAAACACACTTTTCTAATGCTACCCCCATTCTTGATAAGTATTATTAAAGACTGTTGGAGAATCATGAGGGATTCGAGCTATGGTGTGTATGCAGTATTGGATTTCTTTCTCACTCTTGTAGGAGGATTTACCATCTCTAACCTCAGATTCTGACTCTGACGAGGACATGAACAGCGACAAGCTGCGGAGTCGATCTACATCCAGAATGCCTGCCAGTGCATCATTCTTGGGCGTTAATAAGGTACCATCTTATTTTATGTTCTTGGTAAGCATGTTTTGGTGGAACTAGAGATTAGTGTATTTCATTCATCGTCATGTTTCATATGCCACTTTGACTTTTAAAACATGTTTGAATAACAAATATATGTCTATAGTGGTTCGTATTGTTTTGAATGTATTTGTATGTAAAAGAGGTAAGTGAAATCAGAACAAGGAAAGTTTCCTAACGAACTTCCCGACCTCTAACAGAAATGAGTTCCGGGAATCGTTCCGGGGGGGGTAAAGGGCTGCTAGTGTGTAAGGCTGGCAACCTCGTCACTACCTGTGAGCTGATTGTATAGAAAATATGGGAGATTCAACATCTCTCAACCCTATGGGCCTTCATGGCCTGTTACAGGGATAGTTTTACTCTTTGCCTCTTACAGATGGGCTGGATATATATGCTTAGATTGGGGAAATTAAAAATGCACACTGAATATTGGTGAGGGAAATCATATAGAAAGTAGACACTTGGAAGAGAGACAGCAGCAGTAAGATAATTACAATTTTTTGCCATCATTCTTCTCAGTTTCATATAGCTGCAGTTTTTGATCAGTCACTCCCATGTATGTCTTGGTTTTCTTCTTTCTTTGCCTCTTGGAGGCTGTAACCATGTTATCGCTATGAAATGAGCTTCTTGTCCATGCATTTCATCACCATTGTGCTTTGACTGCATAGCAATATGATTACTGTGTTGTGGTTTAGTTCCTTTTGCAATTATAGGAAAACACTTCGGACTTAATTGCAGTGCCCCGGCTACCTGTGCACCGTTTTTCTTTAGGAAGGACAGGGATCTGGCAGATTATAATGGCTGTCTGCCTGTAATGTATGTCCTTGGCCAAATATTGGTTCTACCAAGTTTTTAATTATGATACATGCATTTGGACCAACAAGTGTGGCAACACTGCCTGTCAGATCTTTAGTGTTACTGTTGTATATGATAAATTTGTGCCAGTATCCTTAGAGGAAGGACAGACTTCAGGGATTTGTTCTGCGTGTTCTCCTCTTCCACAAGTCCAGGATTCAGGGAGTGATATGTTTTCTTTCAGTTCATTGAGGGTGCAGAATTTTCTGCATAGGTAGTTCAGAATCAAAACAGCTTTTGAACGATGTTTTATTTATTTACTTCAAAACTTTCGAGTTCACAAAATGTAATAATCATGAAAGCAATTCATGTCTTTCCTGTGTTAGCACAGTCATTACAGTGACTAGGCTGCAGACTTGATGACCATGAAATTGGTGTTTGAGTCCTGGCAGGGGCCAAGATTTTTATCTTCCTCACAGTGCGCAGACCAGCTTCTGGAACTTTTTTCTCTACTCCACTATACATCTTTGTGGTGTGGTGTGCTTAGTTAAGCAAAGAGACAACTTTATGTTGCTGTGTTAATAGGGAAATATGTGTATTTTATCCTTTTGTGTTTACAGTTGAAAACATGGAATTGTTTTTTTTAGCTCAGCCTTATAAATGTGTCTGAATTTTGCAGCGTACCAAATAGGTTTGTTTCAGTAACTGTTGTGTTCATAAGTTAACCATGAGAATATAGTTTGAAGGCTTCTGATGCAGTTCCAACAAGTGTGTTGCGATCAGCGTTTTCAGAAAAGTGAATTTAGTTAGGACTGTAAAAATCAACTTTTTTCTTCCATCACTTTCAGTCCTGTAATCTTGGTCACTTCACCCTTGTATTTTGTTTGGTTTTCTTCTATCCGAAGTTTATTACGGAAGAAGTATTATTATTGCACTCAGAAACTTTTACCCCTCTGCTATTGTTTTAATTCATTGTCACTAGATACTTCCAGAAAGTCAAGTATGTTGCTAGTTTCTAGATTACCTGATGGATTAGGTAGCACCTTATTGAATTCCATTATGTAGATTTTTGAAGGTCATAAAACATTTCCTGTAGTGCTTGTGTAAGTGTTAAAGTGAAAGAATTAACTAGACCATTGGAAACCATGATATTTCAAGGTCGAATGCTATATCTAGTTTTTCTTCATCTAAAAGGTGGCAAAGAAATGCTGTTGTGGGAAGCACCCACATTGAACCAACATGCACTGTAACATCGACATACTCCAGCACAATAGTTGCAATTGTAGCTGCCAAAACATTCACTGCCTCCAGTTGGCAAGCGTGCCTTGACTATTTTAATACTATGAGTACTTACTTTGTTCCGTGAGGTTAAAATGAAAATGAATTGAATTGGTTGTGAATAGCTGACCTGGATTCAGGTGGCTCACAACCATATCCGTTGGTAGGTTTCATTATTTGGTACTTTCTTCTACTCAAGAGTTGGTCCCTTTAGAAGGTTATTTGTTCTTGAGCACTGAATCAGATTTTCACAAATCATGTAATCTTGAAACTGTAGAATTTTAGACAGTTGTATGCAGAGTCTAGTCATGTCTGTCTGATATCTGATCACATGGGAGACTAGCATGATTGACTTACTTGTGTATCCAAAGTGGAATTAATAAATTGTACTTTATTGATTGATCCCCGTCTCCCTAATTGTGCAGTGGTGTTACAAATGGCTCATCACTCTTTCCAATTGTTTGGCTTCGATTATTGGTTTCATCGAGTTCATTTTTGTTCCAGTATGTTTTCTTAATAGAAAGACTGGTCTCCGCAATGTCCCATTTTTGTACTTCCAGACATCCGTTACTAACCAGCGTAGCGTTAGTGTGTCCCGTGATAGCAATAGTTACACAGACATTAAAAAAAATAAACCAAAGATGAAGAAGAAGACAGCCCGCCAAGAAAAGGGTCTGTTTATTGCGACACTGGAAACTATAAAGAAAGAGATGGGAGTAAAAGAAATTACACCAGAACAGTTCTGGAGTATGCAGCGAAACGTGAGTAATTTTTTCGATCATGGAACTGTATTTAGGTTGCTTCTAAACAGATGTTAATGTTGTAACTGTAACATGTATTGTGTGTAGGAACGGTCATTATCATTACCGGTAGGCACTTAAGAAGGTATTGAGGTTTGTTTTGTTTTTGTTCACTACTATTTTCTTGTACACCACTGCACTCATTTTGTCTTGCTTCTTATCGCTGCCAGCACTCAACTGCTTGTCTCATAGTATGCACCATTTCATTTCTGTTTTTCTTGCACTGGTTGTTTGCATCAACTTATATCTCGCATTGAGACTCAGCTGCCCCTGTCAAGAGCTCTGAAACAGTTTTAGATAGGTGAATTTATTCTGATATCTTCTCACGTGTTCCTGGTCATCTTATAATACTGAATAATTATGTACAGTATAATACTCAATATATACAGTATTGTACTGTACAAATAGTATACTTTATGGTATGTGTTAAAATTGGTCACCACTTTCCTGAATGTAACCATCCTCTCATTTCATGAAATTGTGGGTCTAAAGAATGCTGTGAACGAACTTTGTTCGTTGATTGTTTTCTTTTCCTATATGCTATGAAGTCACTGTTGTATACATATTGTTTGAGATGGCCCCATAAGAGAATATAAGGTGAAGAAAGTTTGAGGGATCATCGGGGGGCCACAGTCCCTGCAGAATCGACTGACATCCAAAAAATTTTCGCAAGAATACTATGCTTGTTCATGATGTATGTCAGGTAACTATGTCTTGTTGATACCATGAATCCCTCTTATCAGCCTCCAGCAAAGAGGTGATCTGCATTAGGACGTCATAACAATATTTTGCATTTAAAAGAATATTGGACCATTAACTGTGTTCCAAGAATCATGGACCACATGCCTGATTTTCAGCTTTGCAATGGAGAGTCATGATAAACAGGCAGGTTCTTAGAACTCTGATTAACTGTTCTGACTGTTCACATAGATTCTTAAATGGAACCATGTTTCATCTGAATAGAAAATTTTGTCGTTCAGTGAAATACTTTTAAGAAATCAGCTCTTGTATCTCTTGAATGCAATAGGTTACATGATGAGCACTCTCATCTGTATGTGCACTGCCTTCTGACATGTTATGCTGAGACATTTTTCTCAGTGATCTGTTAGTGGACTGCAGTAAACTGAGCCTCATGTTTTCGAGTGTGTTGTTGCTTAGTGTTGTTGTATTTCTGATTGCACACACTTCCATTCCCACATAATTTCCTCATTAGGAGATGAAATTCAGTTTTGTTTTGCACTGCCTGTTTTTGGAAACATGTCTTGGAAAGCTTGTCACAACACAAATGATTTACTGGTAAAATAATGCTCTGCAACAAACATTCTGTGTTCGAAAGTAAGACACGTCTTGCTTCATCAAAGCACCACACTGCACCGAGTTATGACACGCAGCACAAAGACAGCTGTCTGCTTGTGTAGTTGTTCAGATCAAGGAGTTCCTTCCCCACTCATGTTCTGAGTTGTTGGATCCCTGCCTAATGACCAATCTTGTCTTGCCCATGTAACTGCACAAACTCTGACAGTAGCATTTTGTGATACAGTGGATATCAGTGGATATGGTATACCATATTTATCTAAATATAAGTTTATTCTTTGGATTACTGAACTTTTGAATTTTGTCATCTGGTATTGTGAAAGAACAAGTCTGATGCTTGAGATTAGCTCTTTGCAATTGCCCCAACTGGGTAGGCGTCTCCCTGTCCATCATCTGACGATGGAGACAGATCAAGTTTCAAAATGTTTTTTTTTCTCCCCCNTTTTCCCCCCCCCCCCCCAGAAAACTGTGTAGCAAAGTCCAGAAACTCACTAATCCTAAGTGTAATGCATCATCAGAAAATTCAGAAATGATGCATTTTTCTTACTAATTTAGCATGCAAAAACATCGTAATTTTGCATAAAGCAGAAAGCCAATAATAGTTGTTTTCAGTGTGAATAGCATTGCTATCCATAGTGTAGGCAGGCATGGTGGCATAATATATACCGTATTTACGCATGTATAGGCCGCACATTTTTTGCCAAAAAATTTAAGAGGAAAACTGGGGTGCAGCTTATATTTGAAATATTCGAACTCACACTTCATTTTAAAAAAAATTAACGTTGCCAAATTTCGGAATAATTTCTACTTCTGAAATAATATTCCAAGAAAATTATTTTTTCTATAATTTCTGTCTGAAAATTGTGCTGCGGCCTATACATGCGTAAATACAGTAGTTAATGAGAGAAAGTGAGCAGGGAGTAAGAGGTCATAAAATCTCTGGAAGTCAGCCTTGTCAGTTGGTTAGATGAAAGTTCAAGAGCACTCCATCTAAAAAAGAATTCTGCTTGTCATGCTGAAATCGTAAGTCACAAAGGTGATACTAATTTTTGTATTATGAACCTGTCTGAGAACTTTTAATATTTGCTACATGATGCTCAAAAACATTTGCAGAGCAAATTATTTTTTTAAAACTAAGTTTGTAAGCAAAATATGCAAGGGGCAGAAGTATATGTTTTTACCCTTTTCTTAAATATGTACTATTGACTTTATAGGAGGGCTGTTCAGAGAGTAACCTCCATTTATCATAGGTAACTAATGTATAAGCAGGAGAGAGCTTCTTCATGTGAGGTAGTGTCACATGACTCATTGTCTTGTAAACCATCACGTGGAAGTAAATTGCCTGATTTTCAAGTTGTTTGATACTTTGATAAATGTAGGTACCTTGCATATAGAGTTCAGCTTCTTAATGCAATTAATTTTCTCCATTTAGTGTTAAATGTGGTTCAGGTTTGAAGTTCGTTGTGATTTATTAAACATGTTATTAATATCCGAGGAATTTAATTATGATTTACGTTTCAGGAGCTTCAGTCACTTCTGAAGGAGGGGTCCGAAATAATGGCAAGTGGACTGTCCAGAAAAGCAGTTGAAAAATATAAAGCTGCACTTCATATGATCCTGGATCATACTGTTGAGGTGAGTGTGTGTGAATCTTGTGAATTTAACAATAAATTATTAATTTTAAATCAAATAGCAAAATTGCTGAAACACTGAATGATTTTTAGGTACTCTGTGTAGTTTTATTAATAAGGATGTGATATTGGTGAGCTGCCTCAGGATAAGGTTCATGATAGGCGTTTGTGTTGACAGCGATGGATGGGCCTTAGGTACCATAACCACAAGCGTAACTGTCAGCTGTCATTTAGTTAGTGCTTTTTGCAGTATTGCCTCATTCTGAACATCAAGAGTGCTCATGTTTACGTATGATATGTAAGGAGAAGTGCCTTATGAAGCTAAATTGGTATTTTTGGAGTGTTCATTTTTTACATTAGTCATGTCAGTAGATCTCACCTTTACCTCCAAAAATCAAATGTGATTACCAGAATTACTGAGTTTGTGGGCTTTGTCCGTTGGCAAATATTCTGAAGCACTTGATGTTTGAGTAGGTAGATCTGATTCCGTCCTCAGATGGGAGGGTTGGGAGACACCTGCTTGGTTTGGTCTTTTAGTCTCGATTGCTCTCCCCCACCCATAGTTTCATCAGGCAGGCCATATGGACCGATTCCTTGGTATTTCCTGTAGGTCCCATGACTGAGATGACATGTATCTAACGGACCCACCTGAGCTGTTAGCCACCTGCTCTTTGCAGTCCAATTTAAGTACCATCATGGTTCTCTGCTGCTTGTATTTAAATAATACTGACCTGCTTAATTGCAGCTACTAGTATGAACTGGTTTGTTTTTTTTTCTATAACTTGCGTAAAACGGAAGAAACATTGCTAAGTTTGATCAAAATATATTCTGCAAAGATAAAAGTTCTGACTGTGATATAATGTTCTTTATGGATAAACCAAGCACAGTTCTTAGAATATCAGTTTAGCATCTAAACATCTCATATTATGTGCTCACTTATGGGGTGCAGGTATTTGATGTCATCATCTCCCGGGTATGTTACCTTTTGGGGCTGTTGGTTGTAATAAGTTGAAGACTGAGGTCAGCACCATAAAATGAAACTCACTCCGAAGAGTAAATGATGAAGTCAGTGCATATAAAGAATATGTGATAAGAGGACCACTGAACATGCATGCATCAGTGACATATTACTCTTTGCATAAAAAGTAGTAATAAAAGAATATAATTTTCTACGGGAAAGCTGGGATACTTTTTTTTTAACTTTATCAGATATTTCTATTAGTAACATAACAAACAATACTTTTTCACTGTGTGATAGATAGCAAAACACTTGCTGGAATGGAGTCCTGGCTACCTTGGACATGTCACGATAAAAATGACATTTCCAACATTTCTGTTCTGCCTCATTTCACTTCTCTGTTGGAGAAGACTGCATGATCATTTGTTGCCTTCCCATCATGCCTGAATTAGTGCAGTTTGACATTCAGATGGTCTTCTGAACATGTTCAACTTGGTCTTCCTCTCTTTTGGGTAATTTTGTTTCGAACATTTCCTACCAATCCTTCAACAGTTTTTGCTTACGTATCTTTAGTTTCATCAGGTATTTATTTAAAAATAGCATAAAATATCTGTGTGGAGAAACAAGCATTTGGCTGTTTTGACGTGGTTTATGACCAGGTGAGGCATGAAATCGTATCATATAAATCATGGTTATTTTTTATTTTGGAGAGCCCAGTCTTCATTATCATAGGCTTCATCATCTTCACCACCACCACCACCACCACCACTGTCTACACTTGCACTTGCCTGACAGTCATCAGAATTACTACAGCTGTCACTCAAATCAGGTCCACGTGTTTGGCATCAGAGTCAGTAACAGTTAGATATAGCAATATGTGAGTGATGACTAAATTTACTGAAAGAGTGCAAGTCATCACTCGGTTGTTCATGAATCTTTGCTGCCCAGTGCATTCCCACTGGAAGATACCATTGGGATATAACTATAGAGAAAAATATATGTAGATGTTTGAAAAAAATCTGTTTAAAATTCACAAAAGTATTGCAACGAATGGTTTATTAACACCACTGCAAAGTGGAAGGCTTGAATGACACAGTGACACTATTTATTTACCTCAGCTTGACTCCAGATCATCTATAACATTTAAAAAACGTGGCGGCTGAGACCAATACAGGACCAGAACGCAGAATTTACTGTGGTTGGCCCTGTCAGACTAAAAGGGTTTAATGATGAAAACAGTTTCCAAAACTCTGATATGTTGGGATTTTGGACTTTATCCATCGTCCTGGTTTTTAAGATAACAAATAAAAACACGACGTTTCGGAAACTGGATCTGTTTCCGTCCTCAGGTGAAGGAGGACGGAAACAGATCCAGTTTCCGAAAC
>NW_019731581.1:819683-835410 GCF_002891405.2 Cryptotermes secundus | reverse complement strand
GTTCGATTCCTGGTGCTACCAGATTTTCTGAGAAGTAGTGGGTCTGGAATAGGGTCCACTCAGCCTCGTGAGGATAATTAAGGATCTATTTAAAGGAAATAGTGGCTCCAGTCTAAAAAACCGAGATTAACAGCCTTAGGGATTTGCTGCGCTGCCTACATGACACCCTCTGTCTGCTAAAGTTGATACTCACTTCGCTGTCAAGCGGCGGTCGCTTGGTTGGTATGGTTCACTTGCGGACTGAAGCCGTGGAGTTTGTTTTTTGTTTGTTTTTGTTGTTTTAGAATATTAGACTTTGGACAAAGCCCAGTAACTCCATAACTCCGAGTATAATACACCATCATCGAACCCTTTAGAATTGAAGTATAATTGTTTTTAGTTAAGCGTTTGTTCCAATTTCAGAATTTCAAGATGAAGGAAATAGACCTCATCGTGTTAAAATACGCTCTTTGCATTTGTTGGATTCAACTGGCTGGTTATGGAGACATTGTCAAAGCCGTGGAGTACCTGAAGGATATTGAAGATAATCGGGTGTCTAAATTCCCTGCTGTGTACTATGGCTTGGGAAGGGCGTATTATAAATTAAACAGGTATGTTTTTTTGTTCATGCCAGTAAGGGGTTTTGATTACATGAAGAAACATCTGGCTGTTAACTGAAACATGATGTGAAATGCTATCCACTATACTTCAGGAGGACTTGAAATCCAAGGGCTATTCGGAAAGTAATTTCTGGTGAGCTGTTATCAAAACAAAGAGAAGAAAATTTATATACATAAGTTATTTATAAGTGTGGTCACCACTGAAATTGATGCACTTATCGTAGGGGGGAATAAGTTTTTGTATGCCTTTGTAAAAGAAGTCTGTTACCTGTGAGCTTAGGCGCACTTCAGCACCTTCCATCAACTCCTTGTTACTGTTGAAGCGCTGTGATTCCAGCCATTTCTTCAGGTAGGTAAACAGATGGCAGTCACGCAGAGCAAGATCAGGGCTGTAAGGACGGTGGTCTGACAGCTCCCAGTTTAAATGCTTCAGCAGTGCTTGAGTGTGAGCAGCTGTATGTCATGGCACAGCACTACATTGGATATCAGAATTCTGTGCCTTTTGTGTTTAATGGCCATACTCAGGCATTTTAGTGTTTCACAGTACATTTCTGATGTTACTGTAGTCCCTTGTTGCATGAATTCCACTATCAGCACTCCTTTCCTGTCCCAGGAAACAGCTGCCATCAGCTTTCTCGCAGACGTTTATTTAAACTGTTAGGCTTGTGTGGTGAATGTGTGTGTATTCACTGCTTTGACCGCTCATTGGTTTCAGTAGTCACAAAACCCAGGTTTCATCAGCTGTTGCTCATATGATCTGATTGAGAAATTTGTCACCGTGTTTGTTGTATCGCTCTAAAAATATTTACAAAAGTTGAAACCATTCTCTGCATTTTATGTGAACCCATGAGCATTTTCGGAACCCATCTTGCACAAAATTTGTGATAGCCTAACCTAATTGTTACAAACTTGTAGAGAACAGCGTGTGATATTTGTGGAAATTCACAAAAAAATTTCTGAAATTATAAGTGCCGTTTTTCTCAAATTTTTTGGTCAACATTTTGAACAAGATCATCACTCACTGCAGATGGCCAGCCACTTCACTTTTCAACATGAACATTTGTTTGCTCATCTTTGAACTTTCCACACCACTGTCTTTAACAGTTACCAGTTTTTCAGCATGTTCTTATGTTTGTTCCCAAGTCTTATATTGTGTATTATGACAACCAATCTCTAGAACAGTAATAGAAAATCTGCATTGGCTACATTGTGTGGTAATTCTGTCATCATTTCTCTGGTGGGGAGAGGAGGATGTAATCTGCTGCTTCCCCATTTTCAGTATGTATTTATATATTCTGTAATACTTGGAAATTTCTTTACTTTGCTACGTGATAAACTGATATTTTGTGTCTTTTTATCATATTTGCTGTGATAAAGAATTGAGAAAATCTCTTTTGAAGTGAAATATTCCAATTATGTGAAGCTGAAATTATGTAATGTGGAGTTGTGGTTTAAATGCTTGACAGTATACCTGTATTTTCTTTGTTGTTAGATATAAAGTAGCAGCAGAACATTTGGAGAAGGGTTTGTTATTTTTGAAACGAGGAGTTACGTTTGAAACTCATTCCTGGCCGGGAACTAACGATGTTATTTCAGAAACAACAAGAAATGGTCTCGAGGTAGGTTTGCATCAGATACTTGTTGCTGTGTCAGACTTGAGGTTCTCATGATGTATGTTATAAGAATTACTGTCTTGTGTGATGTGTGATGTGACACCATGCACCTGGTAACTAATTAACCAGTGTTTTAGGGGAACTTTGCTGTTTCCATCTTCAGAGTACTCTTCTGAAGATGAAGGCATATATTTCTTGTGAAACATTGGTAACCACGTACCAAACTACATGACATCACATCTCAGAAGACAATAATTTTCATTTGTTACAATGCCGATAGTAATATCAGCATGAGTATATTTCACTAGAGTTCCTTAATTTCAAGTAGATGAAGTGTACTGTATCTTCACTGTATGTTCTCCGAAACTGGCATCAAAATTAAAATCTTAACAACCCTTATTTCAGAAATGTAGTGAGGGTTGACACAAAGAAAAAAATACTGAAGGAATATATTAATATGTATTCAAATGCTGGATGCCTTAATGAAACAGACAACTTACTTTAGGAAGCCGAGTATTCACTTTTTTTTATATGCATTAAATTAATATTTTATTAAGAATTACATCTGACATGTGAATTGTTATGTTTGTGTTTCACTTCCTTTAATAGAACTGCCAGGGTCAGTTAATTCAATGCTGAAGAAAATATGCAGTTATGTAAGATTTCCAAGTACATGTGCTGTGAGATCATACTAAATCTTCCCACAAATTGTTGAGCTGCTCAAGTGGAGGAGGCGAACGCATCTTTTGTTTAGTTAATCGAGATTCACACTTCTAGTGGAATCAACAAGACTGTAGTCAGGAGAATCTTTAAAATTAACACCAATTTAATTGTTACTAGGAGTATGGCCATAAATCAAAATGCTGAGTTCTCACTGAAGAGAAATTGGATGAAATCCATGCCAGGTTGGAACGTTCTCCTTGAAAATACCTCGGAAGTGCAGCACAGGAGACCAGGGGTTTCAAGTTTCAGGCTCTCCCCCTCCCCCCTGAAAATGAGCTTCAATGCATGTATGAAAAATTTTCACAAAGGTGTCAAGAATTCATGCGTAACAACAGAAAGCATACCCAGCATCTGTTATATTCTGGGTAATTTCTGTTTTAATTTCTTAGGGTAAGGTGTCTTGATTCCGTTAAAGGTTAAGTTATCCCTGTAATAGGCCATGAAGGCCCATAGGGTTGTGAGATGCCAAGACTCCCACATTTTCTCTAGACAGTTGGCTCACAGATGGCGGTGAGGTTGTCAGCCTTATGTGCCAGCCGCCCTTTACCCCCCAAGAAGATTCATGGTACTTATTTATGTTAGAGGCTGAGTCAACTCCGGGCCATAATGTGGCTGAAAGGATTGGGTAAATTGGAGAAAATCCACTTCATTGGGTTTCAGACCTGCAACCTTCTGGCTTGTAGCATAGTGCCTCAACCAACTATGCTACCATGTGCCCCTGTCTTTATTCCATTAGGAGTCAGAATTTATGTGGCATGACGGATGGGGGAGGAGCAGTAGACTCCTCGGCCTCCCTTCCACATGAGCAGCTCAGTTATATGTGCGTAAACTCTAAGCTTATGACATTTTATATGAACTTGAGATCACACGTTGATTTGCCACAATATGCTGTTTAGTAATTCGGCAACAGGTACAGTTTAGCTAGCTGTGATTGGAATTGAAAGTACAATCCTGGAGGAATGGAGAAAAACCTGGAACTGTCGGGTCAGCATAACAGACTCTAATTGAAATCTGCGTACACAGAATGGGAAATAAGAATGGTGTCCATTACTACTACACTTTTTGGACTCATTGATAGTTTTGGAAGTCTGCTCAAGTCATTGATTTTTGTGTTCTGTTTGTAGGACGGTCTAAAAGGATTACTTAAAATGTGTCGTGTTTACCATGAACCTGATGCGATTTGTAAATACAATCAGTGTCATAAAATTAGTTCTCATATAATTCCTTCGGAACATATTTTCTACAGGTAAGTTCAGTCATCTGAATATATGACACTATACGTAGTTCTGTTTTATTTTGCTTGAGCTGTAAAATTGTCAGATTCAGTATGATACCACTACAGTCAGTAATTTCGTGGCCTGTGTTTTGTTGCACATTATTACAAGATACTGACATACACTTACACATATCCACGTCCTCCCTCAAAATAGTTGCCATTGGCCACTATGCGAGTCTGTCAACATTGTTATAGCTACTGGAAACACTGCTCAGAGATACTTGCAAGAAAGTCCCATACAGCTTCCCTTGTGGTGGTGGTGATGCTCATGTAGCTTTTCTTTCAAATGGGGGAAAGAGAAAGAAATCTTATGGTGTGATATCAGGTGAGTATGGAGGGTGCGGCAAAACAATTACCTGCTGTTTTGCCATCTCTTAGACAAGCACGGAGCGATGTGCAGGGGTGTTGTCATGTAGCAACAGCCAGTTCTTCCCGCACCAAAGCTCAGGACGCTTACGACGAATTGCATTGCTTAGACGGCAAAGGATATCCTTGTAGTGGTGCTTGTTTACAGTTGCTCCTTCTGGGAGCGATGAGTCAAAAACATTGCCTTTTGACCTGGCCTGTCACTGTTTCTTCTTTCTTGGCGATGATAGCGATTTCCAGGTGTCCAATTGTTGCTTCAGTTGTGGATCGTACAGAAAACACCATGTTTCGTGTCCTGTTATGATTCAGTTGAGAAACATCCTATCATTGGCAGAACTGTCGATCAGGTCACTGCAAATGCCCATGCAGTCATCACATTGGTCTTGTGTTAGGACATGTGGAACACTTTGCTGGGTAACACAGGACATGTTCAGGTCATCAGACAGAATCCTGTGTGCAAGTACCGTGGCTGCTCCCTGCTGCTGCTGTGATTTCGTCTGCCATTAGGGAGTGGTTGGCAGGAACCAACATTGCAACTTCTTCGATCTTGAGTTCAGTTCTAACTGTTCTTGGCTGACTGATATGCTCATAATCTTCCAAATCATCTGTCCCCTGTGCAAAATGTTTGTGCCAATTAAACACAGCACTACAACCCAAGACTTCTTCCCTGTACACTTGCTTGATCATCTGAAACGTTTTACTAGAGGATTTGCCCAATTTTTGGCAGAACTTGACATTTTCCTATTGCTCAAACTGTGACATTCTCGATTTCTGCTGCTCGCAGACAACTACCTTTCACAACAGCGACTTCCTTTCTGAATACACAGTGTGCGCACAACTGCTTCTTGCTGGGATGAGAGAAGAATGGTCATGGCCTATCTTGTGGCTCCACACATCTGCTGTAGTACATAACAGCACTACTGTGTGACCAGTCCACAAAATTATTGACTGTACTACATATTGGATTAGAGTATGGCTTTCAGAATGTTAGACTGAGTTTGATAGAGTATCTTCTTTGTGCTCAAGAGTATGTGACACTCCTCAAGGTCCAATTTCAGTTCAGTTTGAATTTTAAATTTGTTTGGGCTTTGCCCAGCATTGAACTTGAACGTAATGCCCTTGGTTTTGGGTTGAGACTGACAGAAGATTTCAGAGGGTTAAGAGTTGAAAATAGTATAATCATTGGGTGCAGTGCAACTTTTTATATAATGAGAATTCATACAATTTATTTAAAAAATCCTCCAAAGTAATGTTCATTATATCCAAAAATGGTGGAAATGCATGATCATCAAGACTATCCCCTAGTATCAAACTATGTCTATCATAATACAGCAGTAAATTAAAAAAAAATATTGATGTGGTTATTGCAGTATATAATCTTTTTTGAGTGCCTGTATTGATATTAAAATGAAGAACAGTTCAGTGTTCTCAGAACTTGTAGCATTTTTGGAATTGAGGAGTTAAATGTAACTGCTTCTGAGCAATAGTATAAGCATGTGTAGGTGCCATATGTACAACATATGTTAAATTCAAATAAGTTTTATGAATATATATGAGACAAACTCCATCTTAAGTGCAACAATTTAATTGTAGTTCTTTCTTCTTTCCCTCCTCCTCACTACATGTGGAGAAATTTTATAGACATTTTAACTTGAATTAAAGTTTTAAAAAAGTGCCAGTTTTAGAAATCAAATTAACGCGTGTAGGTTAATAAAGATTTTATACATACAATTAGAAAGATTTTAAATTTTAAACTACAGGCAGTGTAGCAGCTACGTAAGAATACACACCTGATGATGGCCATTTAGGGCCGAAACATGTAGTGTGGAGGAAGGAAAGAAGAAAGAACTACAATTAAATTGTTGCACTTAAGACAGAGTTTGTCTCATATATATTGTGCGAGTGTAACAGGATGCTCAAATATAATATTATTAAAAAGTTTTATGAAGTCATTGTGTCATTGATGCTGTATTTTACACATATTTCTAATGTGAAAATTTAAATAACCATGTTGTTGATTTTCTTTTACAGTGATCCAGATTTTAGTGGTTTTGTTACTGTAATTTGTCAAGAAAAATGTAGAATAGAATACCATTTGGGGTGTTGGAAAGACTATAAAGAAGCTATAATGTCCACCGAAATAGGGAAGTTGTCTGACAAGGTAATTTCGTGCTACAGTGCATAGAATAGATAAGTTCTTAATTCAGATTTAACTGTATGTGACATAACATTTAGGAAATAACGGCCTCTCTGGCAACTGAACCTCATCTTGGTCTTCTATCCAAGTGGTTTTTACAGGAACTCTATACAGTTCTCTTTCCATCATGAGTTTTCAGGGAAGTTTGATTTCTTTCATCCTAGTCCGTCACACTAACAGTATTATGACTGATCAGTCACACTGGACGGAATTAATTAACCTTTTATAGTATTGGGGGAACTTTGCTGATCCAAAATAACAAAATTCTTTGCTATGGAAAACACTAATTTTCTTGTTAAATATTGTCATTCCTCCATTTCATCGCTTTTTGGGTCCAAGTGATAAATTATCATGAACCTTTTTTTAACCCTCAAACAAATAAAAAAATGTATTGTATTTTATTTTGTCCGTTTTGCTACATAGTAACACTTGGACAAGTCATTCAGTAATAAAAGTAAACAAAATAAATCTACAAAGTTACAAGCATACTACCAACATTTGTTACAATCATAAGCAATATATAAATACAACATTTAAAAAAAATTATACAAACTACTATATACAGCTTATAAATGGCTATGACATCCAAACATGAGTACTGGCACCATCCACTTTTTTATTAAAACTAACAAACATAAATTTATAATATTTGAAACGTTTGTTTTGCTTCCTGGGTTCCTAGTTTCCTACTTCCCCTGCCTGAGCTACATGTATAGCCCATTGAATCCCTCTTTTAATTTGACTGCTGCAACGGTACTAGGTGAGATGTACACATGTACAACTTCTCATGCAGTGGCCTCCTTTCCCCTGAAATACTGACCTGTGTATCACAGCAATAGAAAGTCACTACAAAAACGATTTCATTGGCAATAATTAGAGGAAATAATGTGACAGTTTGAACATATAGGAGACTCGATTATACATATGTGTATTAGCCATGGGACTCTTAACAGCCCCCTAATGATTCAGTTCAATTCAATTCAATTTAATTTATTTCAAATTCAAAAATAGATCCAGATACAGGCTGGGAAACAACCATTGGATATAGAATGAGTCACAGATAAAAAAAACAAGCATTCCATTCCGACAAAAAACAAGCATTCCATTCCGACAGGAACAAGTCAAGGCATTCATAATATAAAACAAAATAAAAGAACATATCAGCCATATATACAACAAAACTCCCCCAGTGTGAAACTCATGACTCATCTATTATTTCCATAAAATCCAATACTTTAGGATGTGGAAAAGTCATATTAGATAAATAAGTAGTACAAAGATTGTACAGATTGTATCTGTGATTTAAATGTTGCCCATTACGTCTTTTTAAGTCTACTTTCCTTATTTTGAAAAAATAAAAGTAAGGTTATGTGATCACATCACATCACTGTTATTGGAATGATTGGAATTCTGCCATATATATGCTGCTTCCTTGAGTGAGTTCCTATAATCTTACCATACAGGAATATGCAAGGTAAAAAGACTATAATTTAAAGTGTTAGAAATGTTTTATGTTGAAAATTTATATATTTTTGAAGTCCTGTTTTCTGTTTTTCAGGATTTTATAGGAAGATCTTGCCCAACAACAGATTGTGTTACCCAGGCAAATGAATGTTCCGTAATAACAAAAATAGAGATAGTGGGTGATGATGCAACTGTTAGGACTTCCATTGAAGCCCCAAAGGTGGAGACACCTATTAAAGAGTCCAAGAAAGCAAAGTAAGTAAGACAATTAACTACTTGATACTTGTGTGGAACTTTCAACATCAGCATTCTACATTGACATTTCACTAAAGTGGGTTGTCATATTACAAATACAGTAATACCTCTTATAGTCTGGGTAATCGGTTCCGCCAATATCCCGGACTATAGTGAATCTGGACTGATTGAAGCCAGACTATGCGAGGTATTGCTGTACTTCCCAATTCCCTTTCCTCTGATCCCATTTTCTCTCATCTCTGAGATTTGATGCATGTCTTTTGCCAGCACATAGTCAAAATGACTTTTGGTAACATCATCATATTTCCTTATGTATCTTCTTATTTGGAAAATGTATGCTTGTGATAGTACTGATACCAGAAACAAGGGACACACGGTAACATAGCGGTTGAGGCACTGTGCTACAAGTCGGAAGATCGCGGGTTCAAGTCCCAATGAGGTCATTGGATTTTTTTTTACACTTGCAGTGCTACAATCACTGCTTACAATATTCCGGCGAGACTGACTCCATAGACGGATATTCCAAACTGACTTCTTAGACGGGCAATCCGAAGCTTTCTTCTGCGGAGACTATTCCGATACTCACTGTTTCTCGCTGAAGCTGNTGATTGTCTAGATACTGTCGGACCCTCAGCGTCTCACAACCCGATGGGCCTTCACAGCCTGTTACAGGGATAGCCTTACTTTACTTTTACTGATACCAGAAACAGTATCTCAGCCCATTACTGTTGGATATTTCACACAAACTGTGTCTTCCAGTACTTGACTTGAATAACTCATCTGTAACAATCCTTTTATTAAGTTTCCCCCTGAATTTCTTGTGTCATGTGCAGGTGCTATGTGATAGATCCTGTCAAGTTTATCGTGGAAGGAATCTTTACCTTATCGTCCTTCACTTAATTTAATGCATGACCACATAGTATTATATTGTTCAACCTTCCTTTCTTAAAATATGGCCTTTAATTCAGTGTCTCTAAGCCACTCACTTCATGCTTATATTTCTTATTAACAAAGAATCCTATTCCAAATGCTTTATTATCCATACATCCACTTTAAAGCATAGTAAAATTTCCTCACCTTTTCATGTAATTTCTTGAACTCATGCAGTAGCAATTCTGTGTTTATTAAATTCCAGTTTTAATTGACTCGAATAAACTAAGCACCTTTCTGTAGTTGTTTCCCAAAATTTTCCATCAGGCATGTATCATTAGACTTCCAAACATATATTGTCCCAAGTTGAAGTTGATATCCTCAAGCCCAACCTCCAACCTGGAGAACCTGATGCCACCTTTTATCCAACCCCTACCCTACAACCTGTCTGGCATGGGTGTCCCTACCAGGAGCTTGTGCCCCTGCTAGCATAGCTTATCAGGAGACCAGGATGTGGAAACTTCCCACAACTTTAAGATATTGTCCTGGGGCCAGACAGAATTAGCACTGTTTTGTATTTGTATACTTAAGTAGTGCTTAGTATTTTTCATGTGTCATGTTTTCCTAATTTGTATTTTATATACTTTCGTAAATGTGTAATTTGTATTTTATATACTTTTGTAAATATCAACCTCTTCACTAGCCTACATTATAAGGTCAAAGTCAGTTACCAGACTTTGTTGTTTCTTCAGTTATTTTTTAACTGCATGTCATTACTTTCAGGAAAAGGAAGAATGAAAAAAGTACCGAAGTCGCTGCTCAGGAAAAGGTAATGTTCATTTAATGTTCGTTCACAAGGAATGTATGTAGTGTATGCTTTCGTGAACTAACGTGTTTATTTGTATAGTAGGTTTGTTGAACACACCCATGTCATGTGGCTGAGTTATTGGTAAATAGAAAATTTATTTGAATATGCGGTAGTTACTCTGAAGGTCATGTGTTCTACGCATTGCAGACATTTGATTTTGCCTGAATGGCTGACGCTGTACTTCATTCTACTAGTCAGCTCCTCAATGCTTTGTAGGCCTGTTGCTCCGTAGTTTACGGAGGCTGAGGGTATTATGTAGCATTGAAGATGCATGTCTTTCTCCCACCCCTTCAGGTATGCCAGAAAAGTTGTTGGCCTACTGCACTGCAGATTGTTTGGTTAATCGGAGTCTTTTTTTTCACTTGTGAAAGTGCACTGTAAGACAGATGAGTGCCTAATGTGCTTTCATAATCAAGCCAAAAAGGAGTCTGGCCTGTGGTAATGTTAAGATATACTAATCTTGCTAATACCATTATTTTGAATTGTCTCATTCTGGTTCGCTGCACTATTAATTAGAAAGTTAATAGAATTTTCCATCCAGTGCGGCAATAGAGGTCATTTCACTTCTATTATTCTTGCCTTACATGTTTCGGTTTAATTAAAACCATCATCAGAGGCACTTTTCATACGGCAGGAGACACTGTTAATTAAGCTGGTTTGATGTTCACTTTCAATTGTGTTATTCACAGATATATGTTTCACATTATTGTCATAGGTGTTAGTTACGATGGCACTTGTCGTATAAAAACAAACATGCAGAATAATTGAGTATGCCAACAGGCTATACATAGCACAGGAATTATAACCACTTTTTCCCACAGTAGATTTCTTATGTTTGGATTAAATCACTATTAAACTATTTAAAATTTAATTCAAATTGTCGTAAGTCATTGGTTGTCAATTCTTCCCGTGGATGGGAGTCGTCATTCTTGGTGGTGTGTGGGCTTATATGCATTATGATGTTACGTGTGTGCTGTGTCCTTTGTACAAAGGTTCAGACAGGCAAAGGAATAACTTGTTTGCAGCATGCCCAAAATTGCTGGCAGACACTTTTGCTGTGTGCCATTTAAATTTCCTTGAGGTTACCCAAACATTAGAAGACTTTTTTTCTTAAAGTTGGGAGACAGTTAATAACAAAACAGTAAGAAGAGCCCAGCTTACAGGGAGTTTTCTGAGATGTTCCATAGGAAAGGTGGGATAAAATGGGTTATGGAGGACAAGAATGGTCAGATGGTGCTTAGTTTTGAATGGGGTAGAGGAGACAGCCATGAACCACCCGGTCGGAATCATAGGTCCTGAAAGAGCACATATTCCAGAACATGAATTAGGAAGGAGTAACTATGAAAGAACAGGAGTCCCTGAAGGCTTTTTTAAGGGAAAGTAATGGACAGAGGAAAGCTAAGTTAGACTCATTCTTTGGAAAAGCCTTGCTTTCCTTCAGGGTGTGACTGAGAGCTTTTATGACTTGCTCAGGGAGAAATAATTTCCTTTGTTATGTTATTTTCATATACATTACAATAATGGTTTGTGGGGGGTCGGGGTGATATGTCTATCTTTTTTCCTGCATGTTAATATCTGTGTAATAAATTGTGGAACTACAGAACTACTCTTGGAAGAGAGAGTGGTCCATCCTGGACCTAAAGGACAAATAATTCAGCCATTTATAAGGGAACTGCCCAGTTCTGGATGAGAGTGTTAGCTAATGAGTAAATGTACTTTTTTTATTTCAGCCAAAAAGTAAGCCGGTTACAAAAATAAAGAAAACTCTCCCAGAAACAGTGCAAACAGCATCACAGGAAACACAGGCAACCAGCTCAGCGTAAGTAAAACATGACAGTTTTAATAACTAAAGCTTATTTAAATTTAATGTCAGTACAGGTAACAGAAATTGAGGAAATGCTGAGTTTGCTGGAAGAAAAGTTGTAGTTTTCAGTCCTCCTTTCCCTCATCACTGTACAGCCTGATGAATGGACAGATGTACTCCAGCCTGTAGGTACACATCCGGATAGTTCTCTGGTGTGTTGTTCTTTACATTCACTTACTACAGGTACAGAATTGATGACAAATCTAATCTGCACATATTACATTATACAGGGTGTATCACAACTCAACGGCAAAACTTCAGGATCGGACTCCTCATATAGAGAGAAGAAAAAAAGTTTATGACAACATGCGTCTGGAAATGCATATAATTACAGAGTAGTAATTGTGTCTTCACACCACTGAAAAGAATTGGCAGAGGAAAATGTATCACGAAGAAATCACAGGTGACATCATGATAATCATAGAGCTGTCTTCCCAGTGAAAAGCCGACCCACCGATAGAAAGGCTGTCTTCCCAGTGAAAGCGACCCACCGATAGAAAGCACTCATGTCGCCAATTCTTTTCGGTGGCATGCAGACACAATTACAACTCTGTAATTATATGCATTTCTGGACCCATGTTGTCATATACTTTTTCTTCTCTCTACATGAGGATTTTGTTCCTGAAGTTTTGCCGTTGAGTTGTGATACGCCCTGTATAAGGGTTTAAATTAAAAGTAGTTTTTTTTTTATTTCATTAAATGTATATCATCTCATTCATTTTATAAATCTTGATCAGATCTGTGGTTATGTCATACTTCTTTTGTTTGTGTGTGGAGGTATATGCTGCTTTCAGAAAATAAAACCTGTTTTCAACTTCATAAATCAGATGCTATATTGATTCAGTACAGATGAAAATGAGGTATGCTGAACAACTCTTCGTGTAGACCCTTTGGTACCAACTTTGTTTGAAGTCATAATTTTGGAGATCGAACATGTGGATTGACAAACACACTTTGATCTTCCCATTGTACGCTGATTTCATGCATCTGTTTTGTAGAAGGAGCAAGTAAATACTGTCCCGTATGTAATCTTAATACAAGCAGACAGTGGGACAGCAGTAAAAAGAACTGTCCACCCGTCCATCTTTTACCCAGAATAAAGCATATAAAGGTAAAGGATGCCACAGTAGGGTCTGAGCGTTGAACCAGGAGGAGCTGCTAAAATTTGTGCTTAATATACCTACAGATGTGATAGGTAATAGTTTGAAATACTTATGTGAGGTGTGTTAAAAAGAGTTCCTGAAATTACAGTGTGGAGTGGCAGTGCATCAATCATGTTAAGTGCTGTTTGAGTGACCTTGAAACCTGACCGTTAGCGACACAAGCCAGTTTTTTCGAAGTGGATTGCGCATTCTGTGTAGTTGTTTTAACTGGTTTTGTGATCGAGTGCGAATTTGTGTTAAATTCTTTTTCAAGTACAGAAAACAGCTGCAGAAACCCATAACATGTTGCATGAATCTTAACGGCGATGGTGCCTTGAGTCGCATGAAGACTTATGAATAGTTCAAACCTTGTAAAAAAAGGGAGAACTGCAACAGATGATAAGTGGTCTGGCCAACTTAAAGATCCAAACCTCTGATTGCCCAGGTGAGCAACATCCATGGAAATCGTTGACTGACTGTCCGAGAAGTTGCAGAAGAGGTTGGAATAATCATTGGTGTATGGCACACAATTTTAACAGAAGATTTAAGAATGCCTCAGGGTCTCAGCAAAATTTGTGAAAATATTCTTGGCTGGTGATGAGAAACTGCGATGATTTTCCATCAATGAAAATCTCCAAAGAGCAGATGATGGTGAAAATCTTTTGAGAAATGTCATTACTGGTGACTGGACATGGGTTTATGGTTATGACATTGAAACCAAACAGTTCCCACACTGGAAGAGTCATGCTTCACCTCAACCCAAGAAAGCACGACAAGTGCACTCACGAGTGAAATCAGTGCTGCCTGGTTTTTTTTTATCATTGAGGCATTGTGCATTATAATTTGCCCCTGTAGATGAGAGAGTTAATCAAGGTATTTATCTGGTGGTTCTGAAACGTCTGCAGGATGCAGTATGAAGAAAGTGACTCAAAATGTGCACTGCAGTAGGCTGACTCCTCCTTCATGATAATGCACCTGCTAAGCATTGTCAGTTAGACAGTTCTTGGTAAAACATGCAATTAGTACCCTTCCACAACCCCTGCTATTCATATGATTTCTCTCGTCCCGACTTTTTCCAAATCCATAAACACAGATTTCAGACAGTGGAAGACTTCACAAATGCAATGAATGACTTGAACACAGTACCACAAGCATCTTTTGAACAGTGCTCCCAAAAGTGGTAAAGATGATGATGAGAGGTGCATTGCTGTACTAGGAGACCATTTTGAAGGGGATAATAAGCATTAAACCTAAGTCAAGAAAGATATTGTCACATATATGGGTGACTTATAAGCGAGGGTTTGGATTGGTAACTGGATTTATTGATCACTCCTCTACAGTTACTTGTAATCACAATAAATTACAGTAACTCACAATAAATCATCAGCCTGACCCTTCTTCCTTGACTACTGAGGACTCGTTCAGTACTGATCTGATCTCAGTCTCTCTTCCGAACTGATCTGCCCCAATTCTGACTGGACCCAATCTGGGTTTCCTCTTATATAATGTCAGCTTGGACCAACAGAGAGAACATCATTCAATCTCATATCCAAGGAAATGTTTGTTGATCACCCATAACGGGCTGGTCTCCAAGAATCCATCTGCAGAAACGTTTTTTCTGGCTCGTTCCCTGTCAATGGGCATATTCATCACAGTATTACTTGCAGACGAATTTCAGAAACATTTTGAACACCTTATATTTTTTACATTATTTATATAGGAGATTTACAAAGCAAGTTGACGAAGCAGTTAATACTTTGGCATTTCGAACCTTGATGAGGACACTGCCTATCCTGATAGGTTTTTATGGTTTTCCTCAGTTCATGCAGGCAGATGCCATTACTCAGTATCACTGACTCATCAGACAATGTAATCTGAGTTGTAAGATTTGAGGCTTTCACGGCGGTGACTATGAAGAAAGCAGTCTTCTGGGATTTGGCACCGTGTAGAAACGGTAAAAGCAGACTGCTTTTACCATTTCGCACAGTCTCTTCGCTTGCAGATTTCTTATATTTTTTCTTCTACCCTGAAGATGGAGGCGATACGTTCCTCTGAAACGTCGGTTAACACCACATATACACGGTGCCAAATCCCAGAAGACTGCTTTCTTTGTAATCTGAGTTATTACCAGCATTATTAAATAATTACAAGCAAATGTAGGAGACTTGACAACATATTAATAGAAGCTAGTTTGTTGTGAGATGCTTTATCCTGATACTGTATTTCAGCTCATTCTTAAATTTGTCACATTTACTTTTAGGGAGGAGTTGGCATTGCGACTCGACAGGCTAAAGCGTCTAAGAGAATTTAATTTTGGATATACAGATGATCATGTATGTATATGTAATTTTAAGCACAAATTCTGGTGAAGGAAATAAATGGATTAGCCGCATATTCAGTTGACTATAGACAAGCTTTGACTACTTTCATATTTGTTAAAAAAAATCGGGATCATCTTAAATTTGCAAATGAAAATATTTAAAAAAAAAA
>NW_019731581.1:801105-819637 GCF_002891405.2 Cryptotermes secundus | reverse complement strand
TGATTTCTGGCATATCTCTATTCATGTATCCATAGAATATTTCATAAGCCTAATTCATTAGGTTTTCTTTTGTCATCATTGCTGCAATTGCATACGGTATTCCAGCCCCCCCCCCCAAAGTTTTATTTTTGGAGTTCATTCTGTAATGACACGTTATTTAGCTACTGTGTTGAGCTTCTTTACTACAGTAAATGATGCATTAAGTGGCAGTATTCTCATATAAAAACTTTTAGTTTTAATATTATGTCTAATTAATGGTTGTCATTTAAAAACTTCCATTCCTGAGTATTGACAATTAGTTGTATCTATTGAGCATAACTTTAGTAATTCTGTGAAATAGTCACGGAGACCACATGCAAATAAGAGAGATTCTTGATGTGAAAATTTCCCCATTTTTGTCAGAAGCATATGTCAGTTATCAGGTATGCCAATGAGACTAATGATTGTTTGGCATCCAAGAAATTCGGCATTTCTGAGCTGGTGCCCAGCAATGGAAGAAAGACAAAAATTAATGGGTGGAAGCTTTACCAGAAAGGCATAAGTGGACCTGAATAGGCAAATAGGTGTTGGTGGGGAGAAAATGTGATTGTGCCCGAGAATAGTACATACAATTTTTGTGTGGACGAGTAAAGAAAGTTATGTTTACTGTTGACTTGGTGAAGAGAGTTTCAGTAACATAAAGAATAATACAGAAATTCCCCAGTGGGCTCATTAAGAAATGTATTCTAGAAGCTGAAATGAGGTAGGTCTTACTGTTAGGGCCCCCATACACACACACATTTTGGCCTCCAGTTCAGCGGGAAACCCGTCAGTCTGTCAGTTCTACCTGCAGGACCGTAGCACATGATGTGTGTGACTCAACATTATAGGCTGGAAGACCGTGATTGTGGCATGAAGCCTGCCGCTTTATCTGCGCGTGTATAGGGAAGGAAAGGGAGGGGGTAAACTGTGAAAGTTTTGCCTGTAAGGTCGATCGGAAGGCCAAACTGTGTGTGTATGGGGGGCCTTACTGTAACTGAAATAATGAACTTGTGTTCACTGAGATTCACTGCTAAGTAAGCAAAAACCTTAAACTGAGGAACATTTATATGTGGTTCTGTTGTATAGATTGCTTACATTTGGTGCCTTCGAGGTTCATGAGCTTACACACACATCAGTTTTGTGAGCTTCCAAGTATGTTTCAATATTATGGTACCCCCCGCCCCCCAAAACAGACAACCTTTGTATCATGCTGTATCTGATTTTTCTTTACCAGTGGAATCCAAAAGAAAATCATTATGGTCGTGAAGATATACTTTCCTTGGATCATTTTTTGAGCCCTGAAATTACTGAGGAGACTGAAGAAAGTAGAGGAAAAAAAGAGTTTATTTTTTCGTAAGTATGAATTTTGCTTTGAATTATGGTTTTACATGGTATTCTATGGACCTTCCATGACTGACCATCTTATACACTTTTGTTCAGCTAGAAACAGTTGGACCTTGCTAGTTCTAACCTTATTCATATTCATATTGGTTCCAGAAATACACATTTTGCAATACAGCCTCCAGATATAGAAAAAGTCAAATTATTTGTATAAAAGTCAACAATACTATAATATTTAACTACATACACAGATTGTGTACATGTCCAACATACCATATAAAACTATATTAAAAATTTAAGACAACATAAATTCCCCATCAGAGTAACCAATTCAATCCTTTTCACATCAGTCAGTCAATCAATCAACCAATCCATTCTTCCTTCCTCGTCAAATCACTGTCATAGGAAAACGTTCCATACACATTAAACATACAATAGTTCAATTTCTATAATTAAAAGTAAATACCCCCCTTTCACAAATCTTTAATTTAACATACATTCCTCTACAGAATAAAACGTATGTTGTACCAAATATGACCTCATTACTTTTTTAAACTGTCTCATTTTTTTCTGTCTCCCTAATTTTATTTGGTATTTTATTGTATAATTTTATTCCCATGTTCAGTACTCCTTTCTTATAGGCATTTGTGGACTCGTGACCCACACAATCCGAACCTCACATCACTGTCATTGAAACATGAACCAATATATAATCTATATGTAAAGTGTTTATGTATTGTCATGCTAAAGACTTAACTCACAGAGAGCTAAGTTTATTTTTATGAATCAAAGGAAAGAAGTCTGGGAGAACTGATATGGGGTTGCTGTTGCTGAGATGCACTTCTGGTTCTCAGATACCAAAGTTAAACTTGGTATCACACATGCAGTTCACTCACTCGTCCATTATTCAGTTGTGAGTCTTATATGTAGGCCCTATGTAATACAGAATTTAAGAATGGTGGAGTTATACCTCTACTCCCTCATACATTTTGATGGCATTTTGCTTCATTAATTAAGCCCAGGTATATGGCCACACCATAGCGGTTAGTCGCTGGCTTCCCACTGCGGCGGCCCGGGTTCGATCCCGGGTCTGGTCAAGTGGGATTTGTGGTGGACAAAGTGGTGCTGGGGCAGGTTTTCCCCGAGTACTTCGGTTTCCCCTGCCAATCTTCATTCCACCAATTGCTCCACAATCACCCTCACTTATCATCTGTGGCTGGTACAATAGGCCAGAAGTGGCCGCAGTGCAAGGGACCCCACTAGCAATAAAAAAAAAAGCCCAGGTATAACTTTAACTTTACGTCACATGGTACTCTATCCCAGAAGATAATATGGTGTGATACAGGTTAAGATATGACTTGGAAGTGGAGTCAGTATATGCAAGGAGCACACACTGATGTTCATACAATCTGAAAACATCGGGGAGTTTGTTCATTCTTCAGCTGCAGACAGAAGGAAAACATAAACCCTTTCAGGAGCTCAGGTTTTGTATGAGAGTCTATATAACATGGTCAGGTGTTGAGACATGTATCTCTAATAACTTGGATATTCCTTCACATATATATATTAAACAATTCTTAAGATCTGAGAGGTTTGTTTTCACTGTTTCAAACCTAAAACGAATAATATGTATGAGATAGATCTCTCGCATTAGGATTAAAAGGGCAGTAAAAGTTAAGAGAGTTGTGACCTGTATAAGAAATTACAGGATCATATAGAGCGGGGCCTATTTTAATGCATTGTGCTGGCATTTACCCAGAAACACCAAGGGAAATAACAAAGGAACTGCCAAGTAATTTGCAGGCCAGTTAAGCAGGTGAATTTGAACAGGGTCAGAAACTTTATATTCTTGTTCTTTGTTTTTCTTCCCCCTTTGAGAACATATTGTCACGTGTTGGGTGTATAACGCAACAAATAACTTCACACCTTATTGGATATAGCGAATTTATTAAACATTCACTTCCTACAGTCACACAATTTACAAGCTCAATATTACTGCCATCGGCAGTATCACAGATACTGGACTGCAATTAACTGGTGACTGACTCTCTGGCTAACTCGTAACTCTCCACTGGCTAGATCCCAACTCAACTCAACTCGTACTGTTGCCTTGAGAACTGTCTTTGGCGGCTGATACGCTTTAGACTGTCTCCGGGGATGGCTACACTTTAACTCAGCGACCGCTACACATTAACTGTCTCCGTAGGCTGTGTAGTTCCCTTATAAACCCTCAGCCAGACAACGGGAAATGCCTCGCTTCCTTGTTGCCTAGTCACCGTGTTTGCCGATAGCCTAGCAACGCTGTTGGGAGTTGGTTACAGCTACATAGCAACTGCGGCGTCCTGTGTTACGTAATGGGTACTGCTGTTTACTTGCTTTGCCTAGCAACCGGTATTTACTCACTTTGCTTAGCAACCGGTGTTTGCTCGCTTTGCATAGCGACCAGCGTGCTTGGACTCTGCTCACTTTGGCTCCACTCGGCACGTCACGGCTGACAGGGAGGGAGGGGCGTCATCCATAGCACAACACGTCACAATATGTTACTTTTAAGTTCATGATTGCCAGATTGAGTATGCTGCATAGGCTGGCTACATGGTCCTTTTTTTATGTCATTGTGTCCACCTTTTGTGAGAAATTATTTATGTATATAAGATAGCCTGATGTGTAGAATGCAGGTAATTTATGTGTCCGGACCATTAAAAATCTGAAAAAGCGCAAGGGTCAAGTTAAATATTGTGTTATGGCCATATTTATTATTAAACAAGTTGAATATATTTCTTATTTTATTTCACTGAATTTTTATTTAATACTATTGTGTTTTTGCTTCAGATATTTCTTTGAATTCATACGAAATGAAGGACCGCAGAAGATTAAAGAAGTTGAACTGAAGTGGCAGAATGAAGTTGGTAAATTTGAAGGAGTGTATGATTGCATGAGCTCACACACTAGTAAGTCAGAATATTTTTAAAGATGCTATAACAGGTGTTATTCACACATACTTCTACTAAGACCCACATGGTGTAAACATTTTGTGAACTAATTATATATGTAAGATTTGAGGTTAATTTATATAATTCATAAGTTACAAATTTGGAGTGGTCTGTTTGATGGAAAGTTCTTCCTATACAGTCAACTCTCGATTATCCGGGATAATGGTGGGGATGGAAATCACGATTAATCGAAAACCCGGTGAAGACAAATTTTATTAAAAGTAGTACTGTAATACTGTACCTTCATAATACTATAGGCCTGCCTGTATTTAAATTTATTCAACCTCATTTTTGTGTCATCTCATGGCCTATTTAATACTTTTTTTTACATTACAATGAAGTAGGAATTAGTTATTTCAATCAGAGTCTTCAACAACATCCAACACTTTTTACAAATATTAACACTTAAAAAAAATTTAATATTGTTGTTTACTTTTTCATGGCATTTTCCTTTTTCTGTTGAATACTTAACACAACATGCTTCCTTTTACACCCTGACATTTTGCTAACGCACTTGAAGATCGATACAAAGATACTAACTGGGGCGATGTATCTGTCCTTGAAACTTTCCACAAATCCTTGCATACTTTCACCCCTACCCTAGAACATTGTGTTAGCATAACGGGACCAAAGAATGCAGAGCTCTGTTCACACTAGTGCGAAAATAGTGTTACAACTAGCCATGTTAAACAAAAGTGAATGAATATTAAACAACGTATAAGCCTCAAAAAAGCCTCAGTAGCCTCGGTTAAGCCGCAGACCGGTTAATCCGCCCCCGGATAATCGAGAGTTGACTGTACTTTCATTCCATCTTGTGTTCTGATGAAATCTTCCTACCCACATACAATCCAACGTCAAAATGGATATAGTAATGTTTGTAGTAGACATGTTCAAGATTACTTTTTCAGTTTGAGGCAAGAATTTGGAAAAATTTTGAGAAAGAGAATTTTCTCCAGTACAGCAATTAAAAAATATGTCTGCACAGAAGAGGTAATTTTTAATTGATTTCATATTCTTACTGCAAACATGTCATTTAAGTTTCCTTCTTTGAAATCACTAATCTATTCAGTTTCAGCAGCCTCGCTATGTTCACTATTTCTGTTGTCTCATGTTCATTCCTAGCCGTTCCTTGTTCTTCCTCTCGTCTGTTTCATCATATATACAGCACTCGCTTCTAGGGAGATCCATTGCCATGATACTGAACCTGTGGTACAGCATGTCTGAACTGGTCTTTATTATCTTGGCTTGTGCCTCAACATTGTCCTCTTCCAAGAGACATTTGGAATGCAGTTGTTTCAGATGATTCATCAACTCTTGTACGTATGGTGTTCTATGAGATTGACCATAAGGTCAGTATACAGTGCATGAATGAAAACTGTTATGTCCGGTATAAAATGGCTCCTCCAGTGCATCTAACACTAGCGTTCCTCATTTTCTCAACAATACTGGTGGTCCCCTTCTCCAGACAACTTGTAGCCAGTTTTCCATTAGTTAATTTAGTCACTAACTCTTGATTTGACACCTGATCGCTAGTCCCATAGGCAGCTTCATGTTAGGCATAGCTTTTGAGTTGAGTATCACATATGGTGATAGTCTCATGCTGTCTGCCAACTCTTGTCAGTATTGCAGTCACTCAAATATTTTCAGTACTTGATGACTTTCTGATGAGGTTTTTTTCACCAATGTCATCTGTGGAGTAATTGGATGGCATAATGAAATACAGTGATGTTTCGTGGCACTACCTCGAAGTGTGATGGCGGCTTTTTGTGAAATGAAGTTCTTCATTGTAAAGAAAACATGTTCATCGACATCCTTTGTAGTTAGGGATATTTTACAAGGCTGACATGCCAGTCTGTCTTTGAATGTATAAATGATATTTGCATAGTTTTTTAAGAGTTCCTGATTTTTATGTTCTTTCCACCATCATACTCGTATGTGTGCATTGGGACAGATACTTTGTATTCTTGCTGCAGGTTAAATCACAATATTCTTAAATCATAACTGCTGCACCCAAAACTGTTCGACACTCTTTTGACTTTTTATTCCCTTTTGTGCTAGTACCTCTTTTCTTGATGTGATCTTCCATTTTTATAGTGATGGACACTTTGTGTTAGCACTGAATCATGTGAGATTGTACATCTGAATTACTGCTTTTATTTCTTCTGTGACACTTGAGGAACCTCATGACAGGTCATGGCTTCTGACCTTCTACTTTAATTTCTGTTTGCATAGTCAGTTACAGTATAATCACTGTCAGCAGGACTGAAAGCTCATTATGTTTAGTTTTCCATCAGCTGAATTCACTCACAAGCCACCCTGGGGTGTGCCCAGGCAATTGTATCGTAAATCACTGGTCTATGAAGTTAATGTAGCCAGATAATATTCTATTCTATTCTATTGTCTCTTTCATGCCCAGTCTCTCAGCTTGACCACCTCTGTGGTCTAGTGGTCAGAGTTCCTGGCTATAGATCCAAAGGTCCGGGTTCAATTCCCGGCGCTACCAGATTTTCTGAGAAATAGTGGGTCTGGAACAGGGTCCACTCAGCCTCGTGAGGATAATTGAGGAGCTATTTCAAGGAAATTGTGGCTCTGGTCTAGAAAACCGATATTAATGGCCATGGGGATCCGTTGCACTGACCATGCCACACCCTCTATCTGCTAAAGGTGGTACTAACTTCACCAACAAGCAGCAGTCACATGGTCAGTATAGTTCGCTTGCAGACTATAGGCCACAGAGTCTCTCAGCTATGCCAGGAATGCAGTAATCCAGAGGAAGTGCAGGTATGCTATAGCTAAAAAGAGTAAGGTGAGGGCAAGCTGCAACCTTTTAATGAACCACTATAGAAGATCTTCGTCTTCCATTATGGGGTTTCTATTATGTGTCAGTACTCTATAGCTATGAAGTTCTTAACAAGAGTTGAAAATAGGAAATTTATTGTTTACTATACCAGGGAGAAGAAATTAGCAGAAATAGACTTCTGTAGTTGATTAGATGAGATAGCTGGACTTAGGTGTAAAGCTAAGTGGCTTGTGTAGAGTTTCATTGTTAGTTATTGAGGTTTACAAAAAATGGTGAAATCCCCATTTGTTATGTAAGATTTGAGGTTTTCACAGCGGTGACTCTGAAGAAAGCTGTCTTCTAGGATGGGGCACTGTGTAGATATTGTATTAACCGACTTTTCGGAGGAATGTATCGCCTCCATCTTCAGGGTAGAAGAAAAGAGAAGAAAATCTGCAAGCGAAGAACCAGCATGAGCAGGTACTAACAGACTTCTTTTTTCTTTTACCTTGAAGATGGAGGCGATACATTCCTCCGAAACATCGGTTAACACAATATCTACATGGCGCCACATCCCAGAAGACTGCTTTCTCCCAATTTGTTGTTTGTTTTGGAGATATGCTGTCTTTTTCACAGCAGTAGTCAGCGTTGTTTGCAGTCCCGCCAAATGAAGTCTGGTATGTGAAGACATGTCTGTATATGCGGCAAACACTATCATCACAGTAGATGAAACTCATAGGGATGTTCATGAGAATACATTTAATTTTTATCCTTTCACTTCCCTGCTGATGTAGGGAAGTACTTCTAATGCCCCTGATTTTAATAGTTATAGTAAGTTAGGGAGAATCTTATTTCTGTATAGTTTCCTTCGTATTGAATTATTTTAATTGCTGTTACAATAATCCCATTTACAGTGTGGAGGATTCATGTTAAATTGTTCATTCGTTTGTTTTTAGGTATCTGCAATTTTTTGCTTCAGTCGTACCGATTTGCTACTATTGATGACTACATGTGCCTTGCGGAACAGCTGGCTGATACTTATAATACGGCAAAGACAGAACTTGTTGAGAGCTTGTCCTTCACTTTGAGTGGATTTATAAATCGTACAGACCCAGTAACTGACATGTCACTGATCGACAATAATATTAAAATGGGAATCGAGTACCCAATGTATGAAAATCCCAATGTGGTTCCTGAATTTGAGTCATTATTAAAAAGTAATATACATACACATATTTCTGACAGTAAAACAGCTGTTGAGTCCATGCTAGGACCATTTGCTGATAAACCGTCAGGAAGTACAAGCAACAGTGAAACATTAATTCCTCATGCTGGAGTGGATGTTCTATCAGAAGATCCAGATATCAGTACTGCAGAAGATAATGTTATGAGAACTAACGAGAGACGTTTCATTTCTGTATCTGAAGGTATTTCATGTGAGGAGGAAAATATGTATTCATTTTCAAGTGATATCAGCTCTTATGATTCTGACGAGATTGACAGCCGTTGTCATCAACTTGATGATGATGGAGTAGAGCAGCAGAAAAATCTTGACACCCAAAAGGAGAAGACATGGAAGAACGAGGAGAAAGATAATGGAATGGTGAACGTGGAGGAAGAGACCAAAGGTTTAAAAAATAGTTTAAATATTTATGCTAGTGCATTTGAACCTTCAGCAAAAGTAGTACCACAAGAAGAGCAGAAGGACTCTTATCATAGAGAAGATGCTGAAACAAAAACAGCTGCTAGACTTGTTTCTGCTCCAGCTGAAGAGATTCAGTTGAATGCTGCAACCTCAGAGTATAATGCCTTCAGTAAGTCATATGCACAGTACTGGCTTCTTTATGTTAATGTTTATTTTTGCTTTTGTATTATGTTTTTACTCTATTGTTTGGATATTTATATCATTTTTACTTGTTATTTACTTCTGAAATCATATAGTTATTTATTTTCTTTATTTGATATATCCTTATATGCAGTGGCTTGTAATGTGAATGATCTTTTTTAAACTGAGTCCCATTCTTGTGCTCATTGAGTGCTTGAAGTATAGAACTAGTGGTCAGTCTCTGTCGGTCGGTTACAGAGTTACAGATTTTTCCTTGACCCATTCATTGTCATAATATGTTGCAGAACAGCTGTCTGCACCGTGTTTGTGTAAATAAAGGGACCACACATCTGTATTGGTTTAACAGATTTGCTTACAAAAGCATAGAAACAATTTAAAAAATGTGGCATATACACCCTGCTTTTGTCTTGGAATTTAAATATGTGACTACCAAATTTTGTTGCTCTTGTAGGCTTATGGTAGCATAGAGCTATTCTTAAAGCAGAAACACCAGTAAATACACGTTGAAATCGGTTTTCCACTTCTTCCCAATGGAAGTCCGTTGTCGATTGCCGCGTATACAAATTTGAAAATGTATTCATAGAGTTTCACTTTATTTAATCATCTTGGAAAGATGAGACTTTCAGAAAGAAGTGTTTTGGATGAAAATATGTTTTTCGTTTTTCTCTACAAAATCAGAATTTGCAAAGAATGTATTTGGAAATATCTGATTTTGAGTTCACTTCCCTATTCCTTATTTCAGTGCCTTAGATATCAAAACACATTTTTTCTTTCTGTACTTACATTTTTTCCATTGCATTCAGCACATTCAAAACCTGGGTGGTGGCGCCTGGAGGAAGGTCAGACTGAAGGCTCAGGTCTGTACCAGATGCTTGCATACTCACAAAGAACAGCTGTTCCTCCGGTTACAGCAGACCAGTTTCAAGTACCTCACTTAAAAACATCTACTTCACCTGCGCTTCCTTTGCATCAGTTCCCTGTAAGTAAAGACTTATCAGGTAACTTGAACCTTGTGGAGGTGGGTAGTGTTGCCAATGATCTGGAGGTTCATGTGGCCTCCGTCTTCAGGGTGAGGGTAAGTAGGGTGAGTCAGTATTAACATACCTGTAGGTTTGGGTCTAACAAACCCGTGAGGAGGAAGGGTGGGAGCTGTAACCCAGTGTAGCCAACTTAAAAGCCACTGAGTGCATAATAAAAATGTTAAATTTTTTAAAAGGCAATAAAATGATGTGTATTCAGTTTCCTATCCTTTGCTAGACATGGCATATATCATTTGTTAGGTACTGATTTCTCACTCAGTTGACCTAATCCTTCCAGCCGCACTAGGCCCTCGGGTTTACTCAGCCTTTAACAGAAATGAGTACCTGGAATTAATTAAATAATTTTCCTGGGGAGTATAGCACGGCCGGCGCGTAAGGCTGACAACCTTACTGTCAGCTTTGAGCCGATGGTCTAGATAATGTGGGAACCTCAACGTCTCACAACCCTATGGGCCTTCATGGCCTAGTTACAAGGATAGATTTTTTTTTCTCACATCAGATTCCCAGGTTCTTCTATGTAAGAGCGGTTCAACTGTGATTTGTGATGCACAAAGAGGGCTGCCATTATCATGTATTTCTTTGAGTGCTTAGGTTTTCCTGTGCCAAAAAATCCTATTAATGCTCATGTACCACTCACTGAGTTGTGTGATAGTCCTAGTCCCCCGTTCCTTTGTCACAACCTCAGTCTTCAACTGGGGATTCACATTTGACCTGGCAGTTCACTTAGTTTGGAGAATTTGAGTTAATTGTATTTTTAGCCTAACCTTTCTTAATTGAGAAAACAAAACTGTTTGGAGAATTTGAGTTAATTGTATTTTTAGCCTAACCTTTCTTAATTGAGAAAACAAAACTAGGCTTATAAGATGTTGCTGTGTTGTGTCTTCTGTGTCTGTAACAACTTTTGAATGCCAGAACCACTCTTTACGAAATCTGGATTGTATATCATGCCACTTGAGGCCATCTCGGAGGCATACTTCATAAATCCCTCTCACCAGTAATACCAGCACTGCAGCCTCTCAGATTGTGTTGCTTTATTGACTTCATTATCCATATGTACGAAAGTTCAAGAACTTCCCAGCATTTTGTGGAACCAGAAGGTTCATTACCTTGTTCACAAGAGCCCTCCACTGGTCCCTATCCTGAGCCAGATTGATCCAGTCCATATTACCCCATACAATCTATTTTAATATTATCCACCCACCTACATCTCCATCTTCCTAGTGGTCTATTTCCTTCTGGCTTTCCCACCAATATCCTATATGCATTCCTCTTCTCCCCCTTTTGTGCTACATCCCCTGCCCACCTCATCCTCCATGTCATGGATCATTCTAATTATACTAGGAGAAGAGTACAGGTTATGAAGCTCTTGCGGAGATATGTTGTTTGAAAGCATTATGGCACCCTGCTAGTGTTCCATATTGTAGCATGTATAGCCGTTACTATGCAACAACTGCAAGATAAGCAAATATACCAGAGCCGTTTCTAGGCAGCAGGTCAGTAAACATTTTCCTATGGCAATGGATACACGTACAACACTCGAGATACTGTTGGAAATGGTGTTTTCTACTTGGTCCATGCAATGGGGTTGTAAGGAGGGCAGTTGAAGCAAGAATAGTTCAGTTGGAAGGTAACCGCCATTCAGAGAGGATTTGAGCACAGAAGCAGAGGAGTAATCATTGTTAAAAGCCCTTACCAGGAAACATACGGTGAAGAAACTGCAGGCTGGCAAAGACTTAGCATGTGCTGGAGTGATTTGTGAAGTATGGAAATCAATGATAGTTTTGTAGTTATTTGTAGTTATGACCCGTAAGTGGCCAATGAATCCAATTTTCCAAAAATTCATCTGTAGTCACACATACTACATGATAATATAATTGGGCTTCATTGCATATACCATGTGGTTGCTCCTGTTTGCACCTTACACTAGATTTCTTTGTGTAATATTGCAGAAATCAAGTGACGGTAATACCCTGACAGATGAAATCCGAAATTTTGAGGAGAAAATAAAAGTTTTAGAAAGTACAGTGAAGACACTGGAAATGGAGTTGAAAAATGAGAAGAATGAAAATGAAATACATAAAAAGACTTCAGAATTAAAAGTGGAAGAATTGGAGAAAAAAATCAAGGTGAGATTATAGATTTCTCTTTGTAGCATTGAAGATTGTGGTTTTTATGCAGTCTTTGTTCTCACCACTTACGGTTAGTGCATAATGGAACAGATTCATACATTTATTTCCTTTATTTTCCATATGTCCATACAGGTAACAAACCTAGGATGTGGAAATAGTCCCTTTGAAAATAGATATATCAAGATAAATATACAACTTTAAATGAGTCACATAATTAAAATCACTTACATTAATCAATTAACATAAATAGTAATACAAAGTAAACAATTTAATAAGGTTTTAATTAATAAACAATTTAAAAATAACTGACTATAAAACTTGAATTAATACAATTTTATTTAAATTACCTATATTAATTGAATTAGATACATTACAAATTTACACACTTATGACCAGTTATATTGATAATATTCATTCATGGAATAAAAAGAATGACGATATAAAAGCCCCTTCATAGCGGATTTAAAACTTCTCACATCAGTAGCCAACATTTTTATTGTTTGAGGAAGATGATTAAAAACTTTAATGCCTGCTGTGTGCACACCTTTATTGTATTTTGCTAGGTTAACTGCAGGTAAATATAAATTATTGAGGGCTCTAGTTTTGTATTTGTGAATCTCATTGTTAAAATTAAATAAATGTTTATTATTAATTATGTATAAAACTAATGAATATATGTACTGAGAGTAGAATGTCATTATTTCCAAATTCTTAAAAATGTCCCTACAAGACTCTTGAATTCATTATAATTCTAATAAATTTTAAATGGTTATTGGAAAGTTGACATTTAAACTTAATTTCCACCCCCATTTTTCATCTTTAACCATCTGCTATACATGGAATTCTTTAAAAAAATATCTTGTACAAAAGTTGGTGCATGGTAAGATAATTTTGTTGTTGCTTTCACATGTATGTGTGTCAGACTCAAGTATGCAAAACATTTTGTCGTGTCATTTCTGTGTAAGGCTAGTGTACTCGTAATATATCTGTAGTTGGTTAGCTTTGTTAACAGGAGATATGTATCTGCAATATGTAAATCCAAAACTATATATGCAGGCACAACATTTGAAGGAGTGTATATGAAAAGGTCCAAACAGTCATACCATGACCTGTTACTTCACAAATTACAAATTTCCATTGTACAGTACTACTGAATTAGCACGCATTACACTTACACACTGAATTCTTGGACTTCATGACTCAGATTTTCAATGTTATTAATAGTAAAATATTTAATACTACATTATTTGATGTCCCTCATTTGATTTTATAACAAAAAATAGAATGATAGCGTAGTAAGGGTTCCTATATTCAAAAGTGGGTCTGAGCTGTGAGCTCCAGCAACACGGTCCTGTATATCACATGTTATGATGAACTAAACTTAACGATGTTTGAAGTTATGACCAATTTTTGAGACAACATTAAGTTTTATGTCTGAGGTATGACTACACCTTTGTTCTGTAGTACAATTTTCTTTTTCACATCTCATGGACAGGTCTGATAATTTGATAATGTTTCTTTTTACTGAGTAAAAATTATCATCATTCGTGAGGTTGTTAAGTAATAAATTGCATTTTTTTTCTCCTCCAGGAATTAGAGTTAGAGAGAACTGAGGTCGTGGAGGGAAAGGATGAAGATATCAGAAGCCTGAAGGAGAAATTAAGCAAGAAAGAAGAAGAATGCGAAGCAGAAAAGTCCAAATGTGAAGAAGTAAAAAGTGAAAAAGAAATATCAGAAAACAGGGCAAAGGAAATCATGAGAAACCTGATGTGAGTGGTCATACTGTACATCATTTCATACTTCACAGTCCCCCCCCCCAAAAAAAAAGAACTTTGTCTTCAGAATCTAAATTGTGCAGTTTATGCAGAATGTATTAAATGGTCTTCTATAGAAAATAATGTTTAGAAGACTTATCTGTGAGCCGATTGTCTAGAAAATGTGGCAGGGATTAAAGGGATAGCTGTATCTTTTTGTGAGTATCTGTTACAAAGAGAATTTATAGGAATTTTTTAAATTGTTATAGTATGAAGTTCTATTGTACATTGATTCACTTATAAGAAAACACCTTTTCATTCAGATGCTAAACTAGGAATGAATACTTTGCCTTATATTCTGTTAAATGTGATATGTGGCCCGTGATTGGTAAACTGCTTTCCCTTGCCCCCTTTTCAGAAAAGATATGTGTGCTTGACACATCACAGGCTAACAGCCACACATATCCTGTGTGATTGTCAGGCCTTACCTTATTTAAAATTACGTCACTTGGGTCAGTACTTTATGGAACCAAGTGACTATTTCGATGGCCCCACGTACAACATCCTACGCTTTATTCGAAGCACAGGATTGCTGAGGGGATAATCAAAAGGGGTAGCACAATAGATCATTGTAGGTCGCGGTGCAAGGGCCAAGAAGGCCAACCCCTTATACATTCATTCATTCACATCATGGAGTAGAAAGGAATCTCATCATTAAAGTATATCTTTAGCTTAAAATGGGGATATAGAAAAAAATGCTGTCTTTAGAATTTTAGAATTCATTAAAAATAATTTGGCAATATAACATGTGATTGATATTGACTATAAATGATATGAACTCCGTCCCAAATGCAAACAATATATTATATGTCCTTGATCTTTCTCTCGTCTACACTACATGTTTCGGCCTCAAATGGCCATCATCAGGTGTATACCTCACGTTGCTCTTACACTGCACTTAGTTTAAAATTTAACATTTAAAACCACATTGTTCCTTTCGTTGTTATTATCAACATCACTTCGTTGATATCTGTTTGGTTTATAGATTATTTTTGTTACACATGTTAATTTTGATTTCCCTGAATTAGCACTATATAATCTTTAGTTCCAACTTTAAAATCCTCCAAAATTTTTCTCTGAATTTTAAAATTTAAAATTTTCAGGGTCACTCGCCCTATGTCTATAGTGCTGCAGCGGCTAGTTCTTGTATCCAGCACTGTACAGGTGTTATTCTGTCTTGTCTCCCTGTGTATGTGCCGCTGCTATTCTTTACTACGTGTGATATGATATTGAGTAGTTTAAGACAAATGAAGTGTTCTTGATTTGTGATTGGTCTCAGAGTACAATTTTCCATCTTATTTTGCAGAAGTGAAACAGGACAGAAAGTGAAAGAGCTAGAAGAGGAATTGGAAGTAAGAAAACGTGATATGAAGCAGTATCAGCATCTCGTTCTGAAAGCAAAGAAAGAGACAGGAGAGGTTCAAATAAAATTGTAAGTAAAGCATGGGGTATACATCTTGTGTCTTTAACAAGAATCATCCTGTGTAATCATACAAGATTAATCTTAGAGAGATTCATATTTTGAAAATTTGATTCTTGATATAAGAATTTTGAAGTAACAGTTTTTGTATTCAGTCTTTCTCTTTGATTAGACATGTGACATCCAAGGTAATTGAAAGCACAGTAACTTGTCATTTTATGGAAAGGACGCATTTGTTCTGAGATATGTTAGCTTTATGAAGATTAATTTCCCATTAATTTAGAGATAATAATTATAGATATCGTGACATGAGATAATACAGTCTTGTATAAATAATCGTAAAAGGAAGGTAAGGTTAAGTTTCTTCCTTCTGTAACTGCCATACCATGCAGGCATATAGGGGGAGTGGAGGTAAAGCTCCATACATTCTACATTTTGGTTCTGGGTGTAGGTGAGACTTTTACTGCTTTACCTCCAAGGAAAGAGCCTCTATACAATTCTTTATCGGAGTCCATTACGACAGACTCCAATGAAGAATTGTATATAATAACACAACAGGATGCATGAAATGAAAATTATAAAGAGCCTCTGTTACCCTTTGTCTTGGAGAATGGGTGGGGCATCTTGATTTGCTTGTGTGGCAAAAAGTAGTCCCTCCATCTACCAGGAATTGAGCCTCAGTTGTCCAATTCAGCTTTGCTAGCTCGGCTGTCTTGGTTTATAAATAAGAGCAAAGGGAACTAAATACATACATCAGACTTTAGGTTGATAGATTCTGATTTTAGGCCTTAGAATCATATTTTACCATCATTGGTGGAGAGCACATCACTGTTGCTGGGCACAGGTGGTGGCAGGTGCTAAAAGAACTGTTGAGAAGCATCGCAGGGCAAGACTGGATTCACTTTATGTTTCTTGCAACCAGTAATGTGAGGGAAGTATCAAATGCGGTTTACACAAGAAATATCTTCTGTTGTAAAATTGCTGTTCACTGCCTTGAATAGATCACTCCCTGTACATCTCCCTGAAAGAGGTAGACAGAACATGAAATATCCTGAATGATTTCTTCGAAACAGCACCTGACAGATACGGGGGGTTGAGCTGATCCTGCAGCATCTGTTGATTCATCAAGTTGAAGAGCAAATTTTGGTGTGCATTTAACCCTGGTCCACAGTTGTTCTGTGATGCTTCTGACAGTGATGTGGTGTCTCACATTACTGTACTCGTAGAGAAATTGTTTTAAAAGCTTCGCCACACTTTTGCACATTTTCATGGGCACTGGAAGCAATGATATATCTCCAGTGGTAAGAGGCTCTGTAATTTTCGATATTAAGTACGAGACCTCAAAAGAAGTTGAAGGAGCCAGTCAGAGTGCACTCAGTAAATATGTAATACACACATTCTTATGTTTGTGTCTTCATATTATGTTTTTATTGACTGTAGATGGGGTGTGGATTGATAATTAGATATACTGAACACTTATACACGCAACTTATAACTGCCATTAATTAAAGTGCTATATTACCTGTTCACACACACACACACACACACACACTGCAGTTCACTACAGCACACGCTAAGCCTTTTCAGCCTGCTGTGTCTTCACCAGTCATTGCTCAGTAATGGCTTCCAGTGTCAGACATTCCGATGACTTGGTTCCTGAACTATCCCCTGTGCCTCAGCTACCCGCTTATATAACAGTGACAACTCACAACATCTGAACTATAGTTCTGTGAATAACTCGCTAACTCACCAACCAACTCATTCAGGGCCACGCCATAGCTCAAACAGTTAGACGCTGGCTTTCCACCACGGCGGCCTGGGTTCGCTCCCAGGTCTGGTCAAGTGGGATTTGTGGTGGACAAAGTGGCGATGGGGCAGGTTTTCTCAGAGTAGTTAGGTTTCCCCTGCAAATCTTCATTCCACCAATTGCTCCACAATCACCCTCACCTATCATCTGGGGCTGGTACAGTAGGCCAGAAGTGGCTGCAGTATAAGGGACTTAGTCCCACCCCACTAGCATTAAAAAAAAAAACAACTCATTCCACTGCACTCTGCTCCCCATATAGCCCTGGCATGAACCACACAGAAAACACAGCTTTTTTATTGTGTGCATGTATGTTGCAACCAGTGCCTAGCAACAGCCGCTATTTACAGAGTCACCACTTAGCAGCAGGCGTACGTGCTACAATATAAGTGGATATCACTGGAAAAATTGGCCAATACATTGCATTGAGTGCACAGTATAGAAACACAATACAGGGTGACAGCTGCTTGGTAGGGTTGGTTGTGAGACTAAAACCTAACATATTTTCGTTTCAGTAAAAGTCTAATGCATAAAACCTAAAAACGAACTCAGTTTTTGATGTGTGTTAGCACAAAATTTCATTGGTAGAACTTTTTCAGAAAAAAAGGAGCTAATGTAGTGTTCTATTTTACATTCATAACTACATTTTTCCTGTATATATCCCTGTTGAATATTGTGCAGTTCTGTTGTTTAAGTTTTGCTCTAGTATATAAGGTAATTTTTTTATAAAACTTATTGACTTCAGATTCTTTGTTTTGTTTGTAGCTTGAAGCAGAAATGCTTTGATGTATTGGAAGCCATGAGGTGCAGGGTGAAATATCTCACAGATTCTGGTATCCCAACTAAGACTGACATTGCAGTAGCTATAAAGAATTGGGAACAATATCTTCTTGCCATTACGGAACATGAAATTCAGTTCAGAGTATGTGTTTAATTTGTTTGTTACTCTTCTGTTGCTTGTGCTGTGTGTCACTCCAGAAGTGTATTATACAAAACAGAATTAGCTTGAAGTTAGAATGTGTTTTGTAATGCTTAATTTGAAAAGACAAGATCATCTGAATTCTGAGATCGTCGAATGACATTTCTACGATTGTGGGTCATCCTTTGACTCAGCTCTTTCTAGTGTTCCCTTTTGTATCTACATCCACTCTCTTCCAGTTCTCTTTTGTATATATTTTTATACTTGGTGTTTCCATCTGGTGCATGATCTAGCTAGTTATTGTTTGACATCAGTATTCTTTAAGGTTGTAAAAAATCCTGTTTTTTCTATATGCAACTCATGCCCTTACCACCGTAGTCAACTTTCCTTGTAGTGTTCTACTTTCAGGTCTTGTTTAATGTCCTGGTT
>NW_019731581.1:792346-800903 GCF_002891405.2 Cryptotermes secundus | reverse complement strand
CTAATAATATTTTTTTTTTTTGCTTAGTTGCATGATTACTGTTTCTCTTTATTATCTGTAATTTTTTGGTGGGTAAATATTGCATTCTTGCAGTAGAACTCTTAATAGCCATATTACAAACTTGGTACTTGTGCCCTGTATGTGCTTTTGTTTTGGATTAAGAATTAAATTTTAGTTGCATGTTGGACAATTTTAAATCAGCTGTTTCTTTATACCCTCATAGAAATCAGTTGCATTTTGTACATATTTAATGAAGAAATAAACTGACACTTTGTTAATAAAGCCTTAATGTTCAGAGCCACAGTTAATGTCATCTTCCCACAGATTTAATTATCATAATTATGCTAGATTAATTTTGTAGATCACAGAGTTCATCAGTGAAAGATGGTCAGTTCCCTGTTGGGAGAAATTGGCAGTTATATGTATGAATGTGTAAAAATATTGTGTGACATGATATCAGCAAGTGTGTACATGTATAGATTCTAAAGGGTTCTGACAGTGGTGTATAATACTCATAATTACTGGGTTTTCAGACTGTCCATTGTCTGGTATTTTAAAAACTAAAAAATGCAAAATTTTGGAAACTGGGTCCGTTTCTGTCCTCACGTGACGGGTGAGAAACCGACTCTATTGGGTCCCTTAGCAAGAGCGAACCTCAATCCGTGGACCAATGTCTTCACCTTCGCTTGAGGACAGAAACATATCCAGTTTCCAAAACATTGTATTTTCTGGTTTTTAGAATACCGGATGATGGACAAAGTCTGAAAACCCAGTAATTCTGAGTGTTCACATTTTTTCTAAGTTTCAGCTGGACGTTTTTCCCCTCCAACGTTAGTGGAATTGAGAGAATCCGTTGATCTTGTAGATATTATGTTATGTATGATCTTGTAGATATTATGTTATGTTTGATATTGTAGATATTATGTTTCTAATTCTTCCAGGTACATTGTACATCATTGAATGAAAAATCAGGAAACATTACTCTGGCAGACTTCATTAAACTAGAATGGCCCGATCCGCCCAAAGAACCCAGTTGTCCATTAGACCTGTTAGAAGAAGTGATGCTGAAAGCATTGGATGAGGTAGAGAGTATGAAAGAGAAATTGATAACTCAAGATAAAGAAATGTTGCAAGTGAAAGCAGAACAACTGAAGTTTCTGAATGGTCTCACAGTAGTGGAAGAGCAACGATTGAAACTTGGGAAAGCAATAGAAGATAGACAAAAAAAAGTTACAAATCCTTTAATCGGTAAAGAACCGGCGCTGCAGCCAGGTGTAGTGGAGGAAATGAATAAGGCGGTGGAGCAGTTGGGCCCCTCAGATCCAAAGGGAGAAGCAAAGGCGGGAAAAACACCTGAACAGCTGATGCAGTCAGAAGAGAAGGGCTTGAAGCAGAATATAAATTCAGGCGCTTATTTCGCATCACCTTTTCAAGTTAATCCTCTGATAGGTGTGCCCATATACCAGAATTCCACACAGGGCTATGGATATCAGCCTGCGTTGCCGAGTTCACCTTATTTCTGTAAGTGCCTGTGTGTTCTGAAATGCATAATGTTAATGTGGTATGTTTTGATAGAGTTAATTTTTTGGATATGCTATCTATATTAGTCAGATGTGAATCATCATTTAAGTAAACTGGGTTTATTTCTCATGTTGTTAATATCCCGACATGTTTGGTTTCATGAGACCATTCTCAGGGGTGTACATATTAGGAGGAAACTTTACAATTCACATACATAAAAACAAGTATTTAAAAGTTTCCATAAAATATTAAAATCGATGTTGTGTTAAAATTCACAGATGTAGGTCATTGTTGCACACAAACTTTAATTGAAGCTAGTAAGGAAGTTGGTCTAGAAGTGAACACAGAGAAAACTAAGTATATGTTGCTGTCTTGTCACCAAAATTCAGGGCAAAATCATGACATAAAGATAGAAAACAGTTCTTTTGAAAATGTGGCACAGTTCAGGTATTTGGGGATGACAATGACAAATCAAAACCTGATTGAGGAGGAAATTAAGAGGAGATTGAACTTGGGTAATGCTTGCTATCATTCAGTCCAGAACCTTTTTGTCTTCTCGTCTGCTGCCTAAAACATACAAATTAGAATATATCCCCCCCCCTTCATTTAGTCCATTAAATCAAGGATAAACTGTATTTACCTGATGTTAATGTGGAGGTTGTTTCCGCATTGTTGACTGTTTAATGAGCTGACGCTTGGAGTCTATAACATGTGGACCCACACATGAAAGAGCATGACTTCGTTGATTTAAATATTCAGGTACTTCCTCTATTCATTGATAAGATTCATTATCTCGTTATCTAGCATATACTCATGTGTCTTGTTAAGTTCTTAAGAACAAGACATCAAAAGTGAGAGTATTATTCCATGATACCTGATATGGGTGTGAAATTTGGTCTGCCATTGTAAATAAAGGACGTGATATGAGGATATTTAAGAACAGAGTGCTTAGAAGAATGTTTCAGAATGATGAAGACTAAGAACAAAGCAGGGAAACAAAATTTAATAGAGATTTTCAGAGTTTATACTCTGTAGCCATTGTTGTTAATGTGAGATTGTACTGTTGCGTAATAAGCAGATGTACAGTACCGTCACGCTCTTTTATGGGGGCTGCTGAATTTAGACTGTGCCAGAAACTCAGTTGAGTCCACTCTCACAGACTTTTCTCACAAGGGGGGGTGTGAGTCAGTTTGCTGATACCTGCATTTTAGAAAGGCTCATCATGGAAAGTTTAGCGAGGTGTTACTAGCGAACATAAAACCACCAATTATAGTTGCCTGTATTATACATATGCAGCAACCAGTCTTGTGTTTAGTGGTGCAACACTAAAAATGTGTTTCCCGATAGATTTATGGCTGGTAATTGTAAATAATGATTTCTATTTATTTATATAGCACACACTACATGTTTCACCCTCAAATTGGTCATGTTCAGGTGCTGCAAGTTTCTCATATGCCAAACATCTCATAAAGATGGTATATATGAAAATGTATTGCAATCATGAACAGAAATTGATTGCAATATATATATATATGGATTTACACATTTTAAGCAGCTCCAAATACAAAACTGTTTTTATAATTTTGTCTGTGCATATATGTGTGTGTGTGTGCGCGCGCTTCTGCACCTTAGGAGCATCTGAACGGTTGAAGAAAGGTGAATCAGTAGCAGGCTGCTGTAAACACGGTAATGAACCTTTGGATTCCATAAAATGTTGTGAAAATCTTGAGTAGCTGAGCAACTAGTGGCTTCTCAGGAAGGGCTGAGCTCCTAGGAGTAAGACTGTATCTTCAGAAAAATAATGGTTTGTTCCCTAGCAGCCTAAATGCTAAATGTAAGGTTTGTTGAAAATGGCTTGAGCGGTTTTGATTAAATATGAATCATCTGTACAGGCAGTGGACTTAAGAAAGTAGACTGATACGAGGGAAAATCTGTGCAGTGTCTTCACTCTTCTGCAGACTGTACTTGTATTAAAGAAGAGTGTTCTTATTCTTCTTTTTCTCACTTTAGGTCATCCACAAATGCCAGTGCCAATGCAGCCGGCCCCTCCAGTTACCATTTTCAGTTCACCTTTCCAACCCAATACACTTTTGTCTTCTATGGGGAGTGACAAGGTATGTTTTTGTTGTGGGTAATGTTATGTTCAGTGTGAATATTGTGTAGTTGTGAAATGGAGGCCAGCACACACACACACAAACAAAGAAACACAATCATATCTTTTGAACATAATGAATGTTTCCATAAAAAGATCCAGCCTCCAAACATCCCTCATTGGCATGGTCGAGACTTCAAAATTGGCAGTGGCAGAATAGTGGCAAGAAAGGAATTAGGTGGTGCAAAGAAGGCTTCATGTGTGATTTGAAGTTACAGTGAGACGGTTATAAATCCGTTGCCAGGATATGACTAGTGAAGACTGAGAATCCAAGTACATGTGCAGTGGTGAACTGGAAAGTGTGTAGAATAGCAATAGCACTGTATTGTCCGAAGTCCTGAGTCATGAATATATAAGATACAATAGAAGAAAACAAACAAACTCTGTGGCTCGAGTCCGCAAGCGAACTATACCGACCGAGCAACCACCTGCCACTTGTCGGCAAAGTTAGTGCCAACTTTAGTGGATAGAGGGTGTCATTTGGTCAGCGCAATGGATCCCCACAGCTGTTAATTTCAGTTTTCTAAACCAGACCACTATTTCCTTGAAATAGCTTGTAAATTATCCCAACGAGGCTGAGTGAACCCCGTTCTAGACCCACTACTTCTCAGAAAATCTGGTAGCGCCAGGAATCGAACCCGGGAATTCTGACCACTTGACCACTAGACCACAGCCAATCTAAAACCTGCCTCTAGTCGCTAATATATGTGACAATATCAAGTCACATTTTCACACATGACACAAATTGCTTGGAACATGTGTAGCTCCAGGAAGTAGGCGGACAACTCGTCCTATTCTCTAACAGCAAGAACGCAACCATCTACATATCCCCCTTTCTTGTAATATAGACTACGTTTTTAAATAGCTGCCATAAACCTCGATACATCATAATTATTTAATTATAATGAGCAATTACATCCCTTCAAAAATCTGACATATACCACACTGGCAGCTAGTGCTTAATTTTATATTCATTCTCCATGTTTGATGCAGTATTATATACTCCTGTGTTAGTTTATCTTTTTGATTTTGTATCATTTCAGCCTCCAGTGCAGCAACAAGCGGAACCAAAGCCTGCATCAGCTGTCATTCTCACAGAGTTCACTAAAATTCCAACCAGTGCTGCAAGTGTGGCTGGCAAATCACAGCCACCATTAGGAAGTAGAGAAGTGCCTGAGAAAAAGAAGTCACCCTCACCAGCCTCAGGGTTTACTCCAGCTGAAATTACTAAAACTGTGCCAACACCAAGTACGTCTCCTACAGTAGCAAGCCAGGGGTTAGGTATTAAAACTGTACCCAAAGGTTCTTCTTCTGCAGCATCATCAGTTGACATATCAAAACAGAAAGTACTCCAGATGTCGAACCCTTCTGATGCACCAAAGCCTCCATTGCAGATGCCATCAGAGACGTGAGTTAACACAGTAATTTCTTCAGAAAGGCTTTTGCATTGTTTAGTTAAAATTTGTTCCATTTTTTGTAAAGGCAATGTAGTGGGCTAGTTCGTCATGTTTAAGATAAATTAAAGTCATTTGAGTTCCACAAAAAGCAGTGATTTCCCTACTAGCTGAGTGACTGGGATTGACTTTTGTTCCATGTAAATGGTTATTTCATTGACTTGTTGCGTCCAGATGGTTACTTTAGTGATGCTGCATTTATTTTTGAGAATTCAAAATTATTGCTTCAGTAAAGCATATGCAAATATTCAGGACCCTGTTTCAGTGGCTTCTCTTGTGATCTAAGCAAGAGTAGTTGTGTTGCAGGGCTGTGTCAGTCACATTTGTTGCAGTCTTTCTATTCAGACTGGAATGCAGCCTTTTATAGATGCTGATTTGAAAAATGGAGCATTGTTTTTCCAGCCCTACAGCCTCTGCTGTTAAACCAAGTTCTAATAATACATCAGCACCAAAACCTAAGACAGGCAGTTACCAGAAACTTATGAAGGAGCTACGCAAACACTTCCCAACCAAAACGGAGTAAGTAAATGCTGTGTTCTATCCATTTGTACATTTTCATACTACAGCTGCATTTTACTTTCATTTAGTCATAGCTGAATAGAAGTATCCTCCTTTTCTTCCTTAATGGAAAGTTGGAGTTTGTGCCTAGCTAGCTGGTTGTCAGTCTCACTATCTTCTCTTTGGAGCCCACATTAAACTGTAGTTACATAGAGGAGGAATCCTCATGAGAAATGGACTATTCGTAAATTTCCAGAATCCACAACAGTCGATTAAGCTCCACTTACATATAAATCTTGGGCCACGCCATAGCTCAAGCGGTTAGTCGCCAGCTTCTCACTGCAGCAGCCCGGGTTCGATCCCGGGTCTGGTCAAGTGGGATTTGTGGTGGACAAAGTGGCTCTGGGGCAGGTTTTCTCCGAGTACTTCGGTTTCCCCTGCCAATCTTCATTCCACCAATTGCTCCACAATCACCCTCACCTATCATCTGGGGCTGGTACAATAGGCCGGAAGTGGCCGCAGTACAAGGGACTTTGTCCCACCCCACTAGCATTAAAAAAATTACATATAAATATCTTAAGTTCTCTGGGGCTGGTGGCCAGCTTTCAACTGAGGTTATGTTATGAAAATTTAAACGCTGCCAGCAGGATATATACAACATCCTTGTATTTATAGCTCTGATGTTTTTGTTCCTCTTGATAATTCCAGTGAAGAGCTGGCCTCAAGTGTTGCCGTAGTACGTGCAAGGAATAATAATTCCCTAACAGGCCAAACTGTACCCAGCATAATTAATATGGTGGATAAAGTCCTGAAAGATAAATCGAGCAAGAAGCAAGGTAATTATATTGTATCTTATTCAGTTTGTTTATGTACTAATTTACTAGAGTTTGTACCTGTAATGCCCTTCACATAATTCCCGTAATCTCAATATTAACATTCATATGAGTGCATGAGAGTAAGAAGGTGTAATCAAACCAGAAATACTTGTAAAAGGTCAAGCATAGAAATCTTTAGGCATTCACAGTAGTTTGTAGCTAATTTGCTTTTCATTGTGAGATAACGACACTCTTTATGTCCTCTCATTTCTTGCATTTGTCTGGAAACCGACTAAAACAAAGGAACACCCAACTCAGTCAAAACAGCTGAAATGCTCGTAGGTATGTCTATAAGAATGTTACTACGGTACCAATCTCTTTTGTCAGAACTGCTAATTTGTCTTAAAAATTAGCCATTATAACAATGTCATCAATTAAAAATGGATACACAATTTTAACCTGGAAATATGGGATTTTAAATCCCCCAGCACTACAAGGCTGGAATCTCCAGGTTTTGACTGGGTTTTCAGTACTGGTATTGAAAGAACACAGTACTTTACCAGCTTGACATGCACCACTACAGGACGGTGAGCCGGTGAACCTGGTCATCTCCTTCCTTAAGGCAGGTGAACAGTGTCTTGGCACTTTCATGAGGGCCTGTCAGAAAGTTATGAGAGCAGCAAATGTATTGCAGAATATTAAGGAACTGAGAGATAGAGATGGTGGCAGCACTGTTATGTATTGCCAACCTCACATCATATTTTGTATGAAACATGCTCTGTTATAGACAGCATTTGATGATGAACTGTTAACCTCTGCAACAATATTCTAATGTTTTCTTCTTCTTTTTATATATATATATAAATCTGAAAACTGACTGAACATGAGTTGGTGCTCTGGTATGAATTACTGTCCCTCAAGTGCATATGTTGCAAGATATCCACTAAAATATTGTAACGTGGATGGTGCAACAGGAAGTAGGGTTCATGTGAACCCTGCGTTTCCGCGAGTAACGCCACGTACCCCCACTCCTTCCATCACTACACAATGCTTGGTAAACACCCCTCCCTGCTAGGCTGTGACGTCAACAGGTAAGTCCATGCAACAACTGTTGCCAGGCAATCTGTAAACACAGTGATTACACAACAGGGCAGCGGGGTGCGTTTTCCGCTGTCCAGCTGATGGTTTGTAAGAGAAACTGGAATGCCTAAGGAGTTCAGGATTTCCCGTGTGGAGGCGGGGTCGAATACCTCCACCGTGACCCTGCGAGTCGTAGGAGGCGACGAAAAGGGAAGTCTCAATTCTGAGACAGTAAAATAGAGTCGCGAGTCCCAAGGGACTCGGACCCGAGTAAGACTGCGCTGGTAAGGACCAGCAGCATATATAAAAGACAGACCCGTCCTCTTGTCAGAGAAGGCGCCCCACAGAAACAAGACCGTAACTGTCAAACGGTAATAATTAATATCTGGTCATGAGCACCAAATGGTGCACGACACCAAGACTTACTGACTGACTGACCGTCAGTCACAATTTGACTTTGACTAAGGAGTTCAGTGGAAGTCTAGCAGTCACCAAGCGCAGTGGAAGTCCAGCAGCCACAAGTTGTTATTGAGTTGTATCGAGTGAATTGCAGTGACTACAGCAGGAGAAGTAATTGTGATACTGCAGATGGCAGTAATATTGAAATTGTGCATTGTGTAAGCGTAAGAGCGAATGTGCGATAAATTCGCTAGATCCAAAACGGCGTGAAGTTATTTGTCACATCACACATACCCAACATGTGACAATATATTAACCCCTTGAAGCTACTTTTTCTAAGCACAGTGCTGTGCCAGTGAACTACTTTTAGACTGGGCTCCATGATTCTCAGAGCATATAAACAGCTGTTGCAGCAGTATTCAAGTATTCAAGTGTCCTCACTATGGCAAGTAGTTCTCGACGGGTGACACAGTAGTTTCTCTCTGCTTTGTTTAGCGTCTTGCTGAAGTAAGCTATGACACGCTCTTTTCCGTCCTGTACTTGAGAGAGAACTCCTCCAATTCCGACATTACTTGCATCTGTGTCCACAATGAATTTCTCTCCTGGCTGTGGGTAGGCAAGAATAGGGGCAGCACATA